>NC_048223.1:3236256-3236464 GCF_002007445.2 Ailuropoda melanoleuca
TTGTTAGATTAGGGAAGTTTTCAGCTACAATTTTTTCAAATATCTCTTCTAGACCTCTGTTTTTCTCCACCTGTCGGGGATGCTGATGATTCTGACATTGGATCATTTCTTAGAGTCAGTAATCTCCCGTAATCTACATTCGTGGGCGTGGATTTTTTTAAGTCCAGCTTCTATTTTTGCTTTTTCTTCTACTAACCCATCCTCCAAT
>NC_048223.1:3236491-3247943 GCF_002007445.2 Ailuropoda melanoleuca
ATACGTTCCTCTGCCTCATTTACCCTGGCCTTCAGAGCCTCTAGTTTTGACTGCATTTGTCTCATAGAATTTTTAATTTCTGCCAAATTCGCTCTCATTTCCGCTCTTAGAGATTTTTTTTTTTTAAGATTTTATTTATTTATGTGACAGTGAGACAGCCAGCGAGAGAGGGAACACAAGCAGGGTGAGTGGGAGAGGAAGAAGCAGGCTCCCAGGGGAGGAGCCCAATGTAGGACTCGATCCCAGAACACCGGGATCATGCCCTGAGCCAAAGGCAGACGCTTAACGACTGAGCCACCCAGGCGCCCCCCTGCCCTTAGAGATTCTATATTCTCATTAACATTTTCGTTAATACTTTTTTCAAGTCTACACATCATCTTGACCATTGTTACTCTGAATTCNTTCTGATAATTTGGTTATATCCATATCCATCAGTTCTGTGGCAGAGGCCATAGACTCATTGTCTTTTCTTTGCTGGAGGGGGGGCTTCTCCTTCTCATCATTTTGATGAGGAGAGGTTGTGGGGTTGTCCAGAGCCCAAATTATTGACCAGGACCCAGGCCGTGCACCCTTGTTTTACAGGGATCTTAGGGATGTGGGCTTCTTGATTTTTCAGCCTGCCTTCTGGGGGAGGGGCCTGCCGCGCCGATACTCAGGCAGCCCAGTTTGGGTAGAGTCTCCGTGTCCCCTCCGAGGGGGGATGGGAGTGGGCACACTGTGAGCTGGTATTTCCAGGCTTTTGTTCTCTGGCGGCTTTCCCTGGCGGTTTGCTGTGCCTTTTCTGAGAGTCAGAGCAGCAGTGGCCGAATCTCAGCCTCTGTCTCAGAACAGAGTGGTTGCGGACCTTTCTCCACTGATGTTCTGGCCACTTTAACTTTGTTTCTGTTGGTGCTGCTCAACCCTGCAGCATCCTGGGATGTGGGCCCCACACCCGGCGTCCCAGCCCTCACTTCCAGGGCCAGCACGTCTCTGTCCTTTGTGTTTCCAACACTGCCAGCCACCAGCCGCCTCCGCATGCTCCCGGAGCTCCCGGTCTCAATGTGGATCCAGGGAGCACACCGGAGTTCCGTGAGAAGTCTGGTGGTGCGTGCTCCCCCCTCACGGTCGCAGTCTGTTTTCTTGCGGTTTGCCCACTGTTTGCCCGCTCCCCGGTGCAGGTGGCCTCCGCTTTCCGGCGCCCGAACATGGCGACTCCCTCCCCATTCCGTTTATCTTCCGATATCTGTGCGCGGTTTCATGGCTCCCCACTTCGTACCTCAATACTCAGCGCTGGAGATGTTCATTTGTAGAGATCCAGATGTATCTTCCTGCATCTCAGGCTGATTCCATGGATGTTCAGGCTGGTTTGGTACCTATCCAACTCGACTCAGGGGACCAGCTGAAAAAGGGGTCCCCTACTCCTCCGCCATCTTAACCCCCTCCCCCATGCTATAGTTCTGACCAGCCGCGGATGCTGCATCTGGTGAGACCTGAAAGGATATGAAGGTGCATGGTTTATCTGCCTCTGCTGGTCATTAGCTGGGAACTGAAAGTCTGGAGTGGTACTTGAGGATGATAAGGAAAGAAGGAATATCGGGATTGAAAGGGAAGAGATGTGATCAACTACCTACAAAAGTAAAATAATGAAGGTGAAATATATTTCCAATAAAGCAAGTTCTTAACTGCCTTTTTGTGTTTAATATCAGGATGACTGCATAAAGAAAGATTTATGAGCAGAGATCATAATTACAAGAAAACAAGACTCAGAGATGTGGGAGGAAAACAAAGATCAAGGAGATAGGTAAATCATAATACATTCAAATAAATTGGCTTAGCATAAACTGAACTTCAAAAACAGAGTCTCAAACAACAATCCATTTTCTATAGTTATATTGCCCCAGATGTCTTTCGATCAGTGCCCTTACCATATGCATCCTTAGTATTTCTGCTATTACTATATTCAACACTACTATTTTTTAAATATATTTTTGCTCCCTCAATAAACTGTGAGTGCTACGAGACACAGATCTGTTTTGAACATGATTATATACTCAGTATCCCAACAGCTCTTAGGTATTTACCTTGCACTATTTTATTGTGGCCACTTTTTACGTATAATCTGTGACTTCCTCTTATGCCCTTGCTTTCCACTTCATTTTCGTATTCTCAGTTCAGGCACTGATAGTGAAGAATTAGACAGGAAAGCAAGTTTTACATGCAAAAGCAGCAGCAGTGTATTGGTCAAATATCCTCTTTCATGTTGGTTCTGCACGTGTCACAGTCTTACTCTGTGCCATTCCGAGCTGAGGACTACTGCTGCTTCTACCCTGCCTTCAGGATGAGTGGGGAAACTTGACTGGAAACAAGAGCAGCACAGTCTTGCTGAATCCTTTTTACCCTACCCTCCCCCAAAGTCGCTCACTGTTTGATGCTAATACATTTGTTTTTATCTATCTTAATGATTCTTGAAAACTGATCATGGAAAATCTGTTTTTTAACTTCAGACAGAATGCTTTATCATATCAAAATAATTTTTTTTCATTATAAGGTCAGAAGTACTTTTTTTTTTACTTATTAAGGATTTTTGTTATTTATTTAATTTTACCAAGTAAAATAAATTTCAATCACTAAATAAGTAAATTTTATTTACTAAGGGTTTTTATTTATGAAGGATCTTTAAAAATATGAAAATCTTGATATAATGACATATAAGCTCTATTATCTCCATCACTGAATCTCATTTTTCTCCCATTAAACTGTTTTTTATCAACCCTTTAAAATAAAAATTTTGGTTCTTATAAGCATGTTTTCCGTTACATCAATCAGTGATTTTTATGAAAGGTATATATTTTTCAGATAATATATTCTCAAATAAAACTATGCATAAAGCTATTGGAATTTGGAGTAAATGGAAAAATAATTTGATATTTGAATTATCAACTATCTAAAAGGAATTTAGAATATAATTCTGGATAAGCTTTAAGACATCAGAATAACTCAGAAAGTCAAAAAAATTAAAAAGCATATCAGAGTGAACTCCTCACATTTTCTTGACTTTTTCATCTTAATGAGGATGATAGAAATGTATCGCAAGAGATATCAAATAGCAAATATCTATATTTCCCTTATTGCCCCATTGTGTATTTATGTTAATTTACGTTAGTCTTTTATAAAGACACTATGTCAAAAAGTGTGCCAGATGATTAATACCTGAGATATTAAACAAAAGCAGAAAAAAATATTCCATTGAAATCTTACACTCATTCGTAGCAAACCAAAGACAAGGACTTTGAAACATCTCTTTCCCAACAATTTGCAGCCTTGGTTTTAGAAATGTAGCTGAATGAAATGGAGTTTTGATGTTCACGCTGCATTCCTCAGTGTAACGTGGGCAGAGAGCACCCTCTACTTTCTTCTGATTAAATAACACTCCTAGTCTGGAAGAAAGGAGATGCTGGTTCTATACGGATATTTTGCTGAGAAAATCAGAAGGGATTTGTCTATAAGGTTCATTAACTCTTGGCCTCTATTGGCAATAACCCATATTCAGAAGGCCACCATTGTGACACCCTCAAAGGAACTCCCTGAAGGAGGCAAAGTCTAGAAGGAGAATACCTGCTCTGAAGTTTCCCACCTTCCCTGAACTGAATCTGCACAGCCACCCCAGGAGGGAAGAATGCAGCTTTGAAAAATAACACCTTTGTTATTCCAAGTGTTAGAGATGAAGCTGAGTTTTCAGATGGCCTCAAGGTTTGTGCACCCTTCACCAAACACAGATGGAAACTGGACTCTTTGAACTGCTTTGAAAATCTGTTACTAAGTATTGCTGTGGGTCTGTGAAGCAGCCATTGCTAACTTCTGACTGCCTGCAATCTTTATGGCTATGTGATGACAAGGAATAAAATAGCTTCATCTTAGAAGTAAATGGCTAATGTGCCAAGGAGGGATAACCCATCATCTAAGCAAGATTTAAACTTAACAATGGTCATTCTAAATGGTGGTCTTTTTAAGACTGGCCTAAATATCAGCATTATAAACAAGTCATAGAACCTGGAGATAATATTAATTCATTCACATTATGCTACTGATAATTTTGACTTTTTATGGTCTCAATACTTTTCTCTGAAGACCCTAAAATTTAGATATGAATTTATAGGTGAATATCATCCCTTTATAGATCAATGATTGGCATTACAGTTCCTTATAGCTTTGCAGTTACATTAGAATATACTGACTCTTGAATCAAGAATCAGAAATATTTGCTGTAGTAAGTCAATGTCACACTTTGTGTTACATAGTAATTCCATTAAAAAATTTTAGATTTAACCTTACCACTTTCATCTACCTATATTAGGAACAACGACTCAATGAAAACCACTATAAACAGATAATCTTACTCAAGTTAAATTTGAGTCAACAGAGTTCACAATGTACTTTCTGAGCTTGTTACATATGCAGCATATAACCAGTTAGGTTGTTCTTATTGCTTCTCCTTCCAAGAAAATTGAATATTTGTACAGGAAAAAAGATTGTTCCTACAAACTGGAAGAAAGCTATGAAATTTTGGTTATACTGATTTTTTTTTATTTTTTTTTAAAAGATTTTGTTTATTTATTTGACAGAGATAGAGACAGCCAGAGAGAGAGGGAACACAAGCAGGGGTAGTGGGAGAGGAAGAAGCAGGCTCCCAGCAGAGGAGCCTGACGTGGGGCTCGATCCTACAACGCCGGGATCACGCCCTGAGCCGAAGGCAGACGCTTAACCGCTGTGCCACCCAGGCGCCCCTGGATACTGATCTTAATAGGGAAACCAACGTTTGACCAATGCAACTGACAACATAAAATTCTATGTTCTCAATGTAGTTTATCATGATTTTACAAATACTTAAAATTGCACATGTATATACACTATGTACTTGTGCCTGGGGGGAAAAAAAACACACAAAAAAACTACCTGTTAGGTTAATGTTATATTAAGCAAGTTTTAATGCAAAGGTTCCTATGGAAACACTAATTTAGCTGTGTTGTTTATATGTAACTTTTTTATGGTAGAAGTTTAGCAATATCAACAGAGGTACATTATGATATATATTTAATAGGAACATATACTTCAGCCACAGCAGGCCTCCTCCTTGGAGCATGGCAAGGATAGCTGTGTGACCCTCTACCCCATCTCAGCAGGTATACACCAGCAGGACCGAGCAGACTCAGTAATCTCTTCCCTGGACCTATTGAACTTTTTTTTTTCAAAAAAAATTGATGTATATATAAAGAGAACAGGAATCTGAGTTTCTTTGCAACTTCCACCCCCCCGGGTATACGGAGTGACTGTAAAATTCCAGCATGCACAGTATTTTTTATTCCATCCTTCCTGCCACAAGTATTAATCATGGTGAAAGGAAGAACCTCACATCATGGGAATTTACAATCTCTACATCTTCCTCGACTTTAAAATGCTTGTATAATTCAAAAGTGGCACTAAAATTTAAATGATCTTTCAAGAAGGGGCTAGTGGAACTCTTACCAGTGTCTGATAATAAGTACCTGATGTAAGAAAAAGAAAGAAATCCCGGAACTAAAGAGAAGAAACAGGAGAAAAGAAAGAACGCTTTGTCACCTGGTTTCCCCCTTTTTTTTATTTCACTGACAAAGAAGTCAGGAAGATGTGTAAAACCTCATTCACATTCTTGAGAAAAAAAAAACACTTGAATGGAAAAAAAATTATATGACTGTTCTGCTGATGTTCACACATCATCCTTAAAAATACTCGCAAGAAAAGTAAGAGCAAGAATGATGACACATAGTTGATGGATCTTCAAATAAGTAGATTCACATAATACCTTGAGACATCTATAAATTCAGTCTATGTCCATTATTTTAGAACTGCAAGTATAGTAAGGACTAGAAATAAAACGATTAAGGCAGTTCTTGCCGACACCACCATGTGATCATGCCAATTGTGAATATCGAGGACAGAAGTGGTACTGTAATATGGTCATGCTCTGCTCACCGAGTCATAAGCTCACAATGTGGTATCTGCCCAGTGGAGATGGAACAGGGAACAGATTTCTTTTAAACTCACAGAAAGAAAGGAGACACTTTTTTAAAACTCGCACACTGTCATAAGCAAATGCTGACTACATGTCGCTCAAAGAATATTGGTATGTCAGACATAAAAACTTTATTGAATACTTACTTTTCCCTGTAAAAGGCAAGCTGTCTGCCATGCACTTTATATATTATAGACTACATTATATACATACATAGATTTATATATTTGTATTTATATTTAAATATATGTATTTCACCTTCAAAATAATGAAAGGACTTTAACAGGCCAACATGGTGTGGTCCCCAAGCTTGTTCTCTCCCCTCATCTGCTCCCATTCTCCTTTATGCCTCCTTTGCTCCTCACTGTTCCTACAGATCTTTGCACTTGCTAAACCCTCCACCTGGAACACTTCTTCCACACACCTGTCCTGTGGTTTATTTCCTCATTTCATGCAGATGTTCAACCATCCTCTTACCAGGAAAGACTTACTGACAGGTCTCCCTAAGACGGAACCATCTCTCTGAAAACTCCCAAACACTCTGGACTCACAGTCCCCTTACTCTGCCTAATTTTTCTTCATTTAATTTACCATTCCCTATTTTACATATTTATCAGAGGTCTATTTATAGTCTATCTTCCAAAACTGCAACCTAAGTTTCAGGAAAGCAGGAATTTTACCTGTTTTCTTTTCTGCAACATCCCCACCTCTGACAATTCTGGGTTGTCACTTGTGACCTAATCCACCATTGGCCCCCTTGTGTAGATTTGTCCTTGAGTTTATCCCTCCCATCAAATATACCAAATATACCCCCCACAAAAAATGGGCAACATTTACTGGAAGGAACACAGCCCCACATTTCATCAATATTAAGATATTTTAGAGTAATGTATTCTCTTCTGAAGAAATCTTACTTAAATATATGATGTAAAATATTAAAAAAAATTCTTAGGAAGTAATTTATGGTGGTATAGGAATTTATTGCTGTCCCAAACAAAAATCAAAGTTCTTATAGCCCCTTTATCAGTTAGGAATTATGTTAGGCGCCATGTAACAGCAACATTATGGAATGGGTTTTTAATCCTTTAAGAAATTTTTCCGCAGCAAGAATTGTTAAAGTTGACAGAAAAAATGCAGCCCCTCCACAAAACCTTTATTACTTTATTTCCTTTACTTCTGATCTCCTCCATCTTCGGGGCATGTCTTTCAGCCTCAGGGTCATAGTATTACCTTCTCTACCATCCCCTATCATTGAGGCCATGTTGCAGGCAGGAAGTGTAAGTAGGATGAAGGTCAAACATAGATCCAAGTTAAGTCTGACCCCTCTAAAGGAGCTTTTCCAGAATTTTACACAGCAATTCTTATCCCATTGGGGAGCATTGTGTTTCATCATTGTCCATAGTACAGAGACCCAGAAGCAGCTTTTTAGAGGAATTCATTTGCACCTCTATTTAAATCAGGTTTGCTAGTAAGAAAGAAAGATAGAATGAATAATGAGAAGGCAACTAGTAGATAATATATCACTGTCTATACAAGAGGGTAGTAGATATCAGGTTATCAATCAATGGTATCTGCTATGGTGAAAAAGGAGAATGATTTCTCCATAGATGCTCCCAATCTTCATATGGTCTTATAACAGAGCTGATGTAGTTTTTTACAGAAATTTAACTCATAAAGAATTATACTAATCAATAACAAAAAGACAGATATCGTAATAGAAAAATGACCAAGAGAGAGCCTCTTGGAAGATGGCAGAGTAGGAGGAATCTGAGCTCACCTTATCCCACAGACACATCAAGGCAACAGATACATCTATGTGACTAAATCTGAAAATGACCTGAAAACTAGCAGAATAGATCTTCCACAGCTAGTCCTGGTGAAAAGACTACATTGAGAAAGGTAGGAGGAGTAGAGATGTGTGTTCGGAACTGAACCTCTAGAGTGACTAACCACAAATAGGAGGGACATCATAAAAATGGAGAAGCAAGAAGATCATACCCCTCTCTGGGCATCCCCAGCCCTGGGCACCCACACTGGGAAGACAAGTCCCCATAAAGTATGGCTGTGAAAAACAGTGGGGCTTAACTCCAGGAGCTTTAAAAATTAGCAGGCTTAATTCCATAAGTGCCTGAGGGTGATAGGAAACTAAGACTCCACCCTTAATGAGCCACCATATTAAACAACTTGGCAGGAGACAGCACAAAAGCAGCAATTTGAAAAGTGCCTTGGGTATACAGGAAGAAGATTTATTAACTAATCTTAGAACATTCTCTGGAGGGGCAGGGATATGCAGGAGATTTTTCTGGGAACAAAAGTACTAGAAGGCACCATTTATCTTCCCCTCCCCCATCCTAGATAGCCAGGAGCCTGGGCTAACACTCTCTATCTTCCTTGCTATCACTGGGTGCCACACCTCAACATTCCCTTGTGGACCCATCCCACCCAAACAGCCTGCCTCAGCAGTCATCCCTACAAGGCAGCTCCTGCTCTGCCACACCCAGCACACAGCCTCTGACAGGACCTATGCCACTCCAAAGTGACACCTGCCTTAGGGAGGGGGGAGATACTACCAAACAGCAGTGTGCCAACAATTCCTGGAGCCAGATCTTAGATAATTGTTCAAAGATCAAGCCCTGCCCTTTCGTGTGCCTGCAGCTTTTCGGCAGCCTAACTGCAGAGAGCTAAACTGAGTACTGGTCCTGACCACCAATGAGAATATGGTGTACACAGCTGGGCCTCTCAACAGTGGCAAGAGCAAACCTTGCCAGTGCATCTACAGCAGGCAAAGTAGGTCATTGCAACCACCTGGGTTAAAGGCAATCTTGGTTCAGCTATAAGGGAAGGGTGCATGCAGAACCCCACATGGTTCTGGTGACCAAGGGGGATTATGCCACAGTGAACCACAGGGCCTCTTCTACACAAGGCCACTACTCTAAAGATCAGGAGATATAGCTAGCCTACCTGATACATAGAAACAAACACAGAGAGTTAAAGAAAATGAAGAGACAAAGGAATTGTCAGAAATGAAAGAACAAAACAAAATCACAGTGAAAGAGGTGAATGAAATGGACATAAACAATATGTCTAACAAAAAATTCAAAGTAATAGTAAAAAAACAAAACAAAACCAAAAAAACAAAACAAAACAAAAAACCTCACTGGACTTGAATGAAAAAGCAGATGAATTCAGTGAAAATGTCAACAAAAAAATAAATAAAAAATATATAGGAGAACCTGTCAAAGCTTTAGAATTCAATAACTAAAATAAAGAATGTACTGGAAGGAAACAACAACAGATTACAGGATCCAGAAGAATGGATCAGCAGTCTGGAAGACAGGATTATGAAAGCAATCAAACTGAATAACAAAAAGAAAAAAGAATAACAAAAAGCAAAAATAGGTTAAAGGAATTCTGGGACATCAATTGTAATAACATTCACATTATATGGATGCCAGATGAAGAGAGAAAGAGGAGAACATTAATTTGAAGGAATAATAGCTGACAACTTCCCTAATCTGAAAAAGGAAACAAGCATCCAGGCCCAGGAAGCACAGAAAGATAATAAGATGAAGCCAAAGAGGTCCACATCAGGACACAAAATAATTAAAATGGCAGAAAGTAATGACAAAGAATTTAAAAGCAGCAAGAGAAAACAGTTACATACAAAGGAAACCCCAGAAGGCTATCAGTTGACTTTTCAACAGAAACTTTGCAGGCCAGAGGAGAGTGACAGGACATATACCAAGTGCTGAAAGGAAAAAACCTAAACCATGAACACTCTACCTGGCAAGATTATAATTCAGAATTGAAGGAGAGATAAAGAGTTCCCCAGACAAACAAAAATTAAAGGAATTCATCACCATTAACCCATCCTTACAAAAAAAAAAAAAGGGAATTCTTTAAGTGGAAGGAAAGGCCATCACCAGAGAAAAATTACAAAAGGAAAATTTCATAGGTAAAAGCTAACACACAGTAAAGACAATAATCATTTGCAAAGCCAATATGAAGATTAAAACACAAAAGAAGCAAAATCAATTATATCTACAAAAACTAGACATGAGACACACAAAAAGATATAAAATGACAATCATATACATAAAATGTGGAGAAGGGAATAAAAATCAACTGCTCTTCAAATGTGTAAAACTTAAGTGATCTGCCCACTATTCACATAGTATGTTATATATGAACCCATGATACCCACAAATCAGAAACCTATAATAGATACACAAAAATAAAGAGGAAGAATCTGGGGTGCCTGGGTAGCACAGTCATTAAGCATCTGCCTTCAGCTCAGGGCGTGATCCCGGCCTTCCGGGATCGAGTCCCACATCGGGCTCCTCTGCTGGGAGCCTGCTTCTTCCTCCNACAAAAATAAAGAGGAAGAATCTGGGGTGCCTGGGTAGCGCAGTCATTAAGCATCTGCCTTCAGCTCAGGGCGTGATCCCGGCATTCCGGGATCAAGTCCCACATCGGGCTCCTCTGCTGGGAGCCTGCTTCTTCCTCTCCCACTCCCCTGCTGTGTTCCCTCTCTTGCTGGCTATCTCTCCGTCAAATAAATAAATAAAATCTTTAAAAAAAATAATAAAGAGGAAGAATCTAAACATAATGCTAAAAAAATCCACCAAGCCATTAGGTAAGAGAGTAAAGGAAGAAAAAAGAAAGAAAGATAAACCACCACAACAACTAGAAAACAATTACCAAATAGTAAGTACATTCCTATCAATAATTACTTTAAATATAAATGGACTAAATGTTCTAATCAAAAGACATAGAATGACTGAATGGATAAAAAAATGAGATCCATCTATATGCTGCCTACAAGGAACTTACTTGAGACCTAAAGATACACACAGACTGAAAGTGAAATAACATAAAAAGATAATCCACACAAATAAAAGCGAGGGGAAAAAAAAAAAGCCAGGGTTTTATATCAGACAAAACGACATTAAAACAAACACTGTATCAAGTGACAAAGAAGGGCATTACATAATGATATAGGGATCAATCCAACAAAAGGATACAACATTGTAAATATCTATGTGCCAAACATAAGAGCACCTAAACACATACAGCAAATACTAACAAACATAAAGGCAAAAAGTAACAGTAAATACAATAACAATAGGAGATTTTAACACCCCATTTACATCAAAGGATAGATTATCCAGGCAGATAATCAAAAAAGAAACGTTGACTTTAAGCAAAAAATAAGACCAGATGGATCTAATAGATCTATACAAAACTTTCCATCTGAAAACGGAAGTATTCATTGTTTTCAAGTGCACATAGAACATTCTCCAGGAGAGATCACATTTTAGGTCACAAAACAGGTCTCAATAAATTGAAGAAGACTGAAATCATATCAAGCATCTTTTCTGATCATAACTGTATCAAACTAGAAATCAATTACAAGAAAAAAAA
>NC_048223.1:3562422-3578534 GCF_002007445.2 Ailuropoda melanoleuca
AAATATATAAATCATGAGCCAAACTATTATTTTTAAAAATATGTCCGAGTTGATGAATTTAACTGAGCAATTTATTTAAAATAGAATAACCTAATTGATTTTTTGAGCTTTTCTTCCTAGGGGATATTCTTGTCAGAGTATAAGCCAACTAGGTTACTTGCAAATGGCTTCCTATATATAATGTTGCATGTTGTTATACTTGACTATAAATAGGAAGGAATATCTTTTACACTGGTAGTTCCTAACCCTCCATTTCTCTCCCTCTCTTGATTCTTAAACGAAACAAGTATTCTACTATTTTTCCAAAATGTAAGAAACTCTCCTAAGCACATGATCGAAACTTAATAATTTAAAAGGTGTGGAATGTTTTTAACTGGCTTAAAAGACATTGACAAAAAGACTGCATTACTTAAAGTTGACTTACCTGAATCCAATAGGATTTTCAGTTTTCCATATGTTCCCCAAAAATACAATTATCCTGAGTAAAGAACACATTGTCACATCTAAAGTAAAATTTTTATAGAGTCAGGGAAAAGGCAAGATGTCCCCTCTCATCACTGCTTTTCAGCATTGTCATGGAAGGCCTAGCTAATGCAATAAGACGGGAAATAAAAGTAATACAGGTTGGGAAGAAAAATATAAAGCTCTCTTTATTCATAGGTGACATGATCATCTATGTAGAAAACTTGAAAGAATCAACAACAGCAACCAAAACTCTTGAACTAATATGCAATTATAGCAAAGTTGTAGGATACGAGGTTAATATATGAAAGTCAATCACTTTTCAATGAATAAGTGGAATTTTAAATTAAAAGCACATTACCATTTACATTAACATTCCCCCAAAATGAAATACTTAGGTTTCAATCTAACTAAAGATGTATAAGACCTATATGCAAAAACTACGAAACTCTAACAAAAGAAATCAAAAAAATAATTAAACAGAGCGATTCCAAAGTTCATGGTTAGGAAGACTCAATATCATCAAGATGTCAGTTTTTCCCAGCTTGTCTGCAGAGTCAATGTAGTCTCAATCCAAATCCCAGCAAGTTTTTTTGTAGATACAGACAAACTGATTCTAAAGTTTATATAGAGAGGCAAAAGACCCAGAACACCCAACAGAGTATTGAAGGAGAAGAACAAAGCTGGAAGGCTGACACTACCCAATTCAAGGCTATTACAAAGCTACAGTAGTCAAGACAGTGTGGTATTGGTGAAAGAATAGACAGATTGATCAGTGGAATGGAATAGAGAGCCTAGAAATAGACAAACATGAATATACCAAGGACTGCTGCAAACTGGAGGCTGCAGAGGCATCTAAAGAGGGAACCTGATATTTGGCATCAGCAGACTGAGTCACTGGAGTGAGGTTTACAAGGATAGACTGCCAGTCAGGGTAGGCTAGGTTATGCTGTAGTGACAACCCCAAAGTCTTAGTGGCTTATAAGAAAAAAATATTTGTTCCTTACCCTGTGTTTCATGCAAGTTATTAGAACACCACTGCTCATCACAGACTCTCAAGGACCCATGCTAGTAAAGACTCCATCTTAATCCAATCTTACATAAGTGTTAAGACATAGGGAAGTGCACATGGCAACTCGCAGGCTGGTTCTTAAATTTTCTGCCCCGAAGTAGAACATCTCACTTGCATTCACAATTCAGTGGTCAGTGCAAGCCATATAGACACAACCAACTTCAAATGAGCAGAAAAATGCAATCTTATCATATTTTTGGAAGGAAAGAAAAGTTTGTAAATAGCACTAATAACTACCTCACAAGTGTTCTGTTTTTTGTTTTTGTTTTCTTTTTCTTCAAAATAGCCTGCAATACAGAATATTACGTGAAATTGACTGATACATAAACGTGGGCAACTAGTTACATTTTTAAAAACAGAATCTGCAGGTTGATGATGCTTGCTGGCTTCTAGTTTATCATTTTATTTTTGTCAACTAACATCTTAGTAGAAATTAGGGTAAATCTGGCAGCTTAGTAAAGGCAGTGAAAGGCCCTAGGGAAAACGGAAATGGAAGACATACAGAGGAGTTGCTTGATTGGACATAGGCAGGGCTATCAGAGATACACTGTTACGTTCCTCACAGTTTGCCTGCCCTGAATGGTTAAAATTAAAAAGACTGACAAAACCAAGTGTTGGTGAGAATGTGGAGCAACTGAACTCTCATAAATTGTTTCAACCACTTTGGAAAGCCATTTGTAAGAACCTAATAAAACTAGACATATAATTATTCTGTNCACAAGAACCTAATAAAACTAGACATATAATTATTCTGTGATTCGGCTGTTTAAATTTTAGGTATGGGAAAAGTTAAGTACAAATGCTTACCAAAGGTCATATACAACAATATTTCTAGTGGCTATATTCGTAGCCCCAAATGCAAAGATCTTGAGATGTGCATCAATAGGAGAATAGATAGAGTGTAATATTCACACAATGGAATGTCACATAGTGATAAAAAGGAGAAACTACTGACATACAATACAATAGGGATGATGAATAAATCTCAGAAATTATCTGTATTTGGGCTTTCTAGAGAAACTAGATAGATAGATAGATAGATAGATAGATAGATAGATAGATAGATAGATAGATGATAGATAGATATGAGCCGGTTATATATATATAACTGGCTCACATGGTTATGGAAACTGAGAAGTCCCATAGTCTGCAGTTGGCAAATTAGAGACCTCGAAGAGCTAATGATACAGTCCAGTCCAAGTCCAAGTCTGAATGCAGCAGAAGACTGATGTCCCAGCTCAGAGNATAGATAAAGTGTAATATTCACACAATGGAATGCCACATAGTGATAAAAAGGAGAAACTACTGACATACAATACAATAGGGATGATGAATAAATCTCAGAAATTATCTGTATTTGGGCTCTCCAGAGAAACGATAGATAGATAGATAGATAGATAGATGATAGATAGATAGATATGAGCCAGTTATATATATATATATATAACTGGCTCATATGGTTATGGAAACTGAGAAGTCCCATAGTCTGCAGTTGACAAATTAGAGACCTAGAAGAGCTAATGATACAGTCCAGTCCAAGTCCAAGTCTGAATGCAGCAGAAGACTGATGTCCCAGCTCAGAGAGGCAGAGAGAAAAAATTCCCCTTACTCTACCTTTTTTGTTCTATTCAGGCATCCAGCTGATTGGATGAGGACCAACCACATTGGGAAGGGTAATTTGCTTTTCTCCATCTACCAAATCAAATATTAATCTTATCCAGAAACACCCTCACAGACATACCTAGAATGTTTAACCAANATTCCCCTTACTCTACCTTTTTTGTTCTATTCAGGCATTCAGCTGATTGGATGAGGACCAACCACATTGGGAAGGGTAATTTGCTTTACTCCATCTACCAAATCAAATATTAATCTTATCCAGAAACACCCTCACAGACATACCTAGAATGTTTAACCAAGTATCTGGGAATCCCATGGGCCGGTTAAGTTGACACATAAAATTCACCATCACAAGTTCACTCCTTGTTAACTTGGTACCCACACACATCTCTTTAAACCGTACTTAATCTCCAAATATAGGTAACAAGGTCATAATGTCACCTAACATGATACAACTATACTACTTTCCATTGAAAATGCAACCCATTCCCCAGAAGAAGAGGTAAAGTCCTTAAGTGATGTTAACTCTTCTCTTGATATCCTGTAATTTAAATACTATGATATAAAATTAGTAATAATTAAATACCATGGTAATAACTCAATACGTCTTATAAGGCAATAGGATAGGAAGACAAAGATATTTGCTATACACATCCACGCAACATATAACACAGTAAGAAGGAATTCTCGTANCACCATCACAAGTTCACTCCTTGTTAACTTGGTACCCACACACATCTCTTTAAACCATACTTAATCTCCAAATATAGGTAACAAGGTCATAATGTCACCTAACATACAACTATACTACTTTCCATTGAAAATGCAACCCATTCCCCAGAAGAAGAGGTAAAGTCCTTAAGTGATGTTAACTCTTCTCTTGATATCCTGTAATTTAAATACTATGATATAAAATTAGTAATAATTAAATACCATGGTAATAACTCAATACGTCTTATAAGGCAATAGGATAGGAAGACAAAGATATTTGCTATACACATCCACGCAACATATAACACAGTAAGAAGGAATTCTCGTAACAATTACATTTCTTGTCTCTGTAGTGTGGTCATAGCCGACATTTATAATTGCCTTCTTCCACTACTTATTCTGTATTACTTTCACCTTTGGCAAGCACCTCAATTGGTTGTGGTTCTTTACTTAGCGGAATTATCCAAACATTCATTCCTAAAGGGTGTGGGACATTAGTAGGAATGTCTGGATTGGGTTATTTTAGTTTTCCATTGACTTTAACACAGGCATGGTAATACTAAGAGATGCTCTATGGGTTCTCCTGTATTCCAGACATCCTCTTCCTTGCCTCCCTTGTTGAGTGTCAGTCCCATTTCCCCTTGGTAGCCGGGATCGGTCACCTCAACTGATACAATAATTCCCTTTCTTTACCAGTTGATTTAAAGGCATGAAGAGTCCAAAGTGCCAGGGTGTCAGTCTCAACTTCCAGTTCATTTCAATCCTTACTTTGTCTCCTGGTATATGCATTCCTCACTCTGGTACTAAGGCTTCTAGGCCAGCAAAGCATAAGGTTGCAGGAACAAAGCAGAAATTTTGCTAATGGGTCACTGTGGGTAATGGTGAGTGGTGCCACTCCCATTTCCACCCCTTGATTCCTGGACTTGAGAATCCTGACTGTAGGGGAAACAGCAGCATATCCTGGATGCTGATTCTGAGTGTGTACAGCCTCCTGGAGAACCTTAGCCCAGCCTTGCAGGGCATTGCCTCTTATTTGGTGCTGTAACCAAATCTTCAATAGGCCACTCCATCATTTTATCAAGCCAGCTGCTTCAGAATGGTGAGGAGCATGGTAACACCAGTGGATTCCCTGAACATGGGCCCTGGTGTCATTTCTTCTGCTGTAATATGTGTTCCTTCATCAAAAGCAATGCTATGTGGAATACCATGATAGTGGATAAAGCATTCTATGAGTTCACAGATGATAGTTTCGGCAGAAGCATTACTTGCAAAGAAGGCCAATTCATACCAGAGTAAATGTCTATTCCAGTAAGAACAAAATGCTGCCTTTTCCATGATGGGTTTAATGAAATCAACCTGCCGCAAGGCCAATCCCCCTGGGGAATGGAGCCAGACGAGGTCATCCTATTCACTTGATTATTAAAACTCTCCTCTGCTGAGGTCACCCTTTGATGAGTGAGCATTCCCATAGAACACAAACAACCTTATGAGTTTTTTCCCCCATTCACGGAGGTCTATTTATGCTTCCAAATTTTCTTGTCACCGATTTTACAATCATGCTTCTTCCAAGCCCCTGACCATCCAGCCAAACCATTGACCACAGCCCATGAATCAGGATATAATTACACATCTGGCCTTTCAAACACATTTCTCCTTCTAAGCAAAGTGAACCACCAGGTGTCCTGCTCAAAGTTCTACCCACTGAGAGGATTTCTTTGACCACTGGTTTCAGGGATATCCCAGAAAGGAGCGGTAGTGCCACTGCTATCTGCTTTCATAAGGTGCATGCATATAATGCCAAACCAAACCATCTGTACCCCAAGTCTGCGTCTTTTCTTACTCTGTCAAGTGATGGTAGGGAATTCCTTATGAGTCTACAAGTGTATGATGAGAGAGAAGGCAGTGTGGCAGGAGAAGGGACCACGGACATTTGGGCCACTTTTCATGTAACCATGCCTTCAGGGCCTGCTCAGGCCCAACTGCATATATACTACTTCCATTTGACGATGGTGTGCTGCAGTGCACATCCAGCTGTATGGCTTGGAGGGTCAGATGACATCTAGTTCATGATGAGTAATTTAGGTTCCATGGTGACTGGGTGCCTATGCTCAAGTGTTTGGTCTCTACTAAGGCCCATTGCAAGCCAAGAGATATTTCTCAAAGAATAGTTTTCTGCAATGGATGGTAGGATTTTGTTCTGAAATTCTAAGGGAAATTCTGAAATTCTGAAATTCACCTGTAGGGAAGCATCCCTATCTGCCCCTGACTGTTCAAGTTCCATTGGATAAGTGGCAGAGTAGCTTTAACAGCAGCCTGGACCAATTGCAGAGCCTTCTCTTATTCTGGGCCCCACTCAAAACTAGCAGCATTTCGGGTCCCTTGGTAAATGGGCTGGAGTAACAGACCCAAATAAGGAATATGTTGCCTCTAAATTCCAGAGTCCCATTAGGTATTGTTTACTTTTGTTGTTGTTGTTGTAGGAGGGGCCAGATGAAACAAGTTATCTTTCACCTGTGAGGGGATATCTCAATATGCCCTCTACCACCGAATCACTAGAAATTTCATTGAGGCAAAAGACCCCTGAATTTTTGTTGGATTTATTTCCTATATTCTCTGATAAGCAAATGTCTTACGAATAAGTCTAGAATAGTTGCTATGTCTTGCTCACTAGGTCCAACCAGCACAGTGATCATCAATGTAATAGACCAGTGTGATATCGTATGGAAGGAAAAGGTGATAAAGGTCCTTGTGAACTAAATTATGACAGAAGTCTGGAAGGTTGATATACCCCTGAGATAGTACAATGAAGGTGTATTGCTGGCCTTGCCAACTGAAAGCAAACTGCTTCTGGTGGACCTTTTGGACAGGGATAGAGAAAAAGACATCTGTCATATTAATAGCTGCATCCCAGATATGCAGAGATGGGTTGATTTGCTCAAGCAATGAAACCACATCTAGTACAGCAGCTGCAATTGGACTCACTGCCTGGTCAAGCTTATGATAATCCACTGTCATTCTCCAAGATTCACCTGTCTTCTGCACAGGCCAAATAGGTGAGTTGAATGGGGATGTGGTGAGAATCACCACTTTTGCTTCTTTTAAGACCTTGATGGTGGCACTAATCTCTGTGATACCTCCAGAAATGGAGTGTTGCTTTTGGTTTACTGTTTTGCTAGGCAGAGGAGGCCATAGTAGCTTCAACTTGGCCTTTTCCACCATCGTAGCCTTCATTCCACAGGTCAGGGAACCAATGTGGAAACTGTGCCAGCAACCGAATATATCTTCCAATTGTGCATTCTAGAACTGGGGAATAACCATAGGACAGGCTCCGGGACCCACTGGTCCCATTGTAAGACAGACCTGAGGTGAAACTCCATGGATCACCTGATCTTTTAAGCCTCTGCTCTGACTGGTGACCCCAGTGACATTTTCGGTCTCTTGAAATTAGTTCAAAGGCAGTAGTCCCAGAAGGGTCTGATTATTTCCTTTTCCTCAATGCCCACTGGTTACACTGGTAAAACAAACCAAACAAACAAACAAACAAACAAACAAACATAGGTCCCTTTGGGGAAGACTGTGAGAAATATTAATAGCAACCATTTTTTGGTAATGTCTCAGGGTCCTTCCTCAGTGGGACTTGGTCCCCCTTTCATTCAAGGGGTTTGAGTATATAAACTGGCTTAAATCCAGGAACTGATTGAGGGACTGTGACCCTCTGTTTTTATGATTCAGATTTGACTTTTGTTTACTTGGTCCAGAACTTTTGTGCTACAAGTACAAGACATCAGAGAATGAGGGAAGGGAGTGCAACTCAATCTAATGTCTCAGAATAAAATCTGAATAGACAAATAAATAAATAAGCTAACTACTTTGCTGGCCAAATCCTAACATGTGGATTGGTCTGATTAAGCCCAACGATCTCCATTTTTACGCATCTACAAATAGTGTCTTTACACATGCACTACTTTCCAGAATAAATAAACAAATGATCTATTAATAAAAATTAAGTACTTAAAATAATGTATTATGAGCTTATAATAAATTTCATCATAATTAAGATTAGGGGCTACAGAAACATCCAATTAGAATTAGCATCCCAGCTCTGCCAATTGTTACTCTGTGCCTCACTTTCTTCTTACCAGGTCCATGCTTTGGACAAGTCATATTTAACCTCTCCATGCCTTAGTTTCCCTCCTTGTAAAATGAGCAGAATAATAATACTTACACAAAAGAACTGTTTTGAGGATTGTCTTATTATATATAAAGTGCTAGGACCATGCCTGGCACCCAAATAGTAAGCACAGCAAAGGCATTAGCTATTATTTTGTTACTAACTTCTACTTTTTAAAGAAAACTCTCTTGTGAGCTTGATAGCTGACATTTCTATCACACCTGCATAGCTCAGTTTTTTAGAAGTATTTAATTGCTTTCGCTTTTAAAAAATACTTAAAAATATCTTTTCTCTTCAATTTTGGATGAACAGAATTAGAAGAAATACATTCATAGCAACTAACCCTCAAGCTGAGGATTTCTTAGAGCAGTGTTTCTCAAACTTAATAGCACATCAGAGTCACCTCCAGGCCTTGTTAAATTGCAGGTTGCTAAGCCCATCTCCCCAGCTTCTTCTTCAAAAGGTTTAGGGTAGAGTCTGTGGTTTCACATATATAAATGTTTTCAATGTAAGCCTGATGCTACTGGTCTGGGGACCACACGTGAGAACTGTTGTCTTAGTGAATAAAATCTAATGTTTTTTGGAGAAAGAATTTTGAAAATGTATGTAGGAAATTTATTCTCTTTCTTTGTGTATATATGCATATGTGTGTATATAGTAAGTGTTTAGAAGATGTATGAAATTGTTAATGTATAATTTTCCATATAGTTAAAAAGGTAAATCTTGCCAAACAAAAATCATGTAAAAACAAATATTTAGGAAGTTTATGTAACATTGTTAATTAAGTTGCTATTATTTGGAATATTATTTTTTATTTCATAACTATGGCATTTTTCTTGCTAAGAATTCATTTTTTCAAAACAACGAGTTACCCATCCTTTTCTTGTCTGAGAGATGATTACTGCTAATTTAAGGCAAGAAGACTTATCGTGGGGCACCTGGGTGGCACATTCAAGCAACTGACTCTTGCTTTTAGCGCAGGCCATGATCTCAGGGTCCTGGGTGGGAGCCCCACAGACTCCACACTCAACACAGAGCCTCCTTAAAATTCTTTCTCCCTTTCCCTCTTCTCCCCAACTTCAAATAAGTAAATACAATCTAAAAAAAATAAAATAAAAAAGAGAGACTTCTCTCATGCTCTTTATGCCATCAACCTCAAGGTAAGTCTCTACTAAAAACTAAGCAAACAAATCTTTTCTTGCCTCTGATTTGTGTGTGTTTGTGTGTGTGTATGAGATTACTTTGATGAGATGTAGTCATTTGGCAAACTTCAAATTATGAAGTTCTTTACTGAGTTTCTCATAGGTATTAGTTGCACAGTAATAGTAAATAAAGACGGGGAAGACCAGTTAAAATAGTAATGAGCTTGAGGGCATCTGGGTGGCTCAAGTCTGTTGAGTGGCTGACTCTTGATTTCAGCTCAGGTAGTGATTTCAGGGTCATGATACGGAGCCCCGCCTTGGCTCCGAGCTCAGAACCAAGTGTGCTTGAGATACTCTCCCTCTGCCCCTCCCCCTGCTCACACTCTCCCGTTCTCTCTCTCAAAACAAATAAATAAAATAAGTCTTAAAACAAAACAAAACAAAACAGTATTGAGCTTGTATCTTGTATTTTGAGTTTTCTAAGTTGTGCATAAGTGAAAATGCAGAATAATATATACAAGATTCTTTTGTTCTTCCCTCTGTTATGAAATCATTATCCAGGGACTGACTCTGCAGTTTTATCATACGTGGTATTTTCATGAGCAATATTTAACACACTGTTTAAGAATATAGGAAGGAAATAGGATTGGCAGAGTGAAAACATGGGAGCTTCATGCAGTGGAAACACAGAATTGAACCAATAACAATTTATTCCATTTTTTCTTATCTCACTGACAATGTGGTTGTGTATTTGTTAAGCAAGCACTTCCTTAAGAGAAAGAATTGACTTTTCTCACTCTTCGTTAATGTATATAGTGTCCCAGAGCTTCTCGTTTCGTCAAATTGTGGAAAACATCTTCTAGAATTCTGCCAGGTGATGGGGTAGATAGTGTTCCGGATCGGGGGGGACACCAGTCTGTGGATATCATGTAAGACCAGAGGGTCTCCGGCTTAAAGGAGCATCTATCTGTGAAACCAATTTAACTAAAGAGTGGCTCCATTTTTGTTTCTGTGTTGGTTTCTAGAGCCATCCTGCTTTATTGTACAGCTCACAAACTGCCACACGCACAGTGTGGCACTGCTGTAGCTTTTTCAGTAAGTGCCAAGTTTACGTTCACACCCCTAAGCTTTATGGGAGTCAGTGTCTTGAGAATTATTAGCAAAACCTCTCTTCTAGTAGTGGTTTGATTTAATCTATTCTTTGCAAATTACGAATAGTATAAGTAATTAAATTCTATCATATTATTAGACGTAAGAAATGTGTAATATGATATCATTTTTGCTTCAGAAACCTAAATATGAGCTGGGCTTGATTTCCTGGCTGTCCTTTTTGTACAGAAACTGTAAGGAAACCTCCCTAAGCATTGGTAACTAATTGTAAGGGAATTGTAAGGGAAATATTACCTCCTCTCTCTTTAAGGTTTTGTTATGATTAAATAAGTATGTTTTACTATTATGATTGTTATTTATATTATTAATGCATCCCTGTCCTCAACTCTACTTAGATAGATGCCCCTACACTATAAACATTGTTTACAGCTTTCAGATGATGCATCACTGCTCTAAGTGGGAAATAAATGTCTTAGAAGAATAATGAGAAAGTAAAGTTTTATTACTTCTGGGTATTAGGCATATCTAATCTAGCATTTTCCACACTGAGCAAATGCATGCTCTTACACTACTGTTACACTACTCTTACACACATATATACTGTTGTATATATGTGACATATTTCTAGTTGGTGATATTTGATTCAAATAATTACTATAATTCTTTATGTGTGCACTTATATAAACGAGCCACATACTCTCCAATTTTGTTCCTAACATTATTTTCCCCAATATTAGTTTTCTTGAAGACTTGTTCTAAGTTGAAAATCCATAACTCAGTTAAGTTGTACATCTCAAAATACGTGACAAACTTGCTTCAGAGTACTTTAAGGATATTTAAGAACATTTATACAATCATAATTTTATAATTAGAAAACACTTTACTATCATTATATAGATAAAATATTTTACAAATAGTATTATTTTATATTATTTATTTCATTCATAAGAAAACTGAGGTTCCAAGTATTAGTTAATTAATATTCATTGACATCATGGACAGGTACGACATTCTCTTTTTATACCCAGTCTTTCATGGATACCCTGGTCCTTTCTCTCTGTTCAAGGGGACTTAAAACACTTAGGAATGTTGCATTATTCATAGGTCTGTGCATGAAGTTGTCAGAGGGGCTTATGCATGAGGGGAGCTCATCCATGGAATCCCTACCACTTCTGTGTTCGTGGTTTCTCTCTCTTCTATTTTCATATCATTTTCACTCCTGCTTTGAGTTGCTACAGTCTTCCTCATTTTGGGGAGAAAAATTTGCTAATTATATATCCCCAAATGGGCAAATATGTAGAATATGTAAAGAACTGTCAAAACTCAGCAGTGAAAGATAAACTGTTGACCTAGAATTCTATATCAAATGAAAATATGCTTCAAAAATAAAGGTGGCATTAAGATAATTTAAGGTAAAGTAGAATTTGTCACCACCACAACTGGACTACAAGAAATGCTAAGGAAAGTTTTTCAGGCTAAAGGGAAATTACAGCAGCTGAAAACTTGTGTACTCATGAGGAATGAAGTTCATGGAATTGGCAAATGGAAAGACTTTTTTTCTCTTAATTCCTTTAGATACTTATGAATGATTAAACCAAAAATTATAGCCCCAAAGGAATTTATAGCATATAAAAGAGGTACTACATGTGACAACTGTAGCAATAAGGATGCAAGTGGAGTAAATGGACCACATGTTTTCAGTGTTTCTACATTAATATGAAGTGGTATAATATTAGCTCTACTATGCTGTAAAAAGTTAAGAATATGTACTATAATCCAGGGGAAAAAAACTCACTAAAAATTATGTAAGTGATTATACCTAAATATCTAATAGGTTTATCGAAAACCAGAAATTTTCAGTATGGATTAAAAAAACAAGATCTGATTATATACTACATATAGGTATTACACTTTAAAGATACAGAGGGGTGCCTGGGTGACACACAGTCAGTTAAGCATCCAACTCTTGGTTTCAGCTCAGGTTGTGATCTCAGGATCGGGAGATCAAAACCCATGTTAGGATCCATGCTGGGTGTGGAGCCTGCTTAAGATTCCCTCTCCCTCTCCCTTTGCCCCTCCCTCTCAAATAAATAGATAAATGTTTTAAAAAATAAATTAAATAAATAAATAAAGATACAGAAACCACAAAAGATCCCGAATAGCCAAAGCAACCCTGAAAAAGAAAAGAAAAGCTGTAGGCATCACAATTCCAGACTTCAAGTTATATTGCAAAGGTGTAGTGATCAAAACAGTATGGTAGGTGCACTGTGCAAATTTTGATATGTTGTATTGTTATCATTCATTATAATTTTCCTTTTGATTTCTTCTTTTATCCATAGATTATTTAGAAATGTGTTGTTTAAATTTTCAAATATTGCCAGTGTAAAGATATTTTATTACTAATTTATAATTTAATCCAATAAATATAATAATCCAATAATATATCATAACTAAAACATATTAGTGAAATCTATAAAGCTTAAAACATAAGCATAGTATAATATCTTTGTAATTTGGGACTAAGCAAGGATTTTGTAGACAGAAATAAGAAGGTAATAACCATAAAAGTAAAAAATGATAAATTAGACCTTATGAAAAGTAAAAACTTCTGTCATCAAAAGACATTTTAAAAAATGAATAGGAGACTCAAAGAGAGAAATATTTACAAACATGTATTTGACAGAAGACTGTTATCCACAATATATTTAAAAGCCTCTTAAAACTTAATTAAAAGACAAAAAAATCAATTTAAGTAAAATATTTCAATAGATATTTGGCAAAGGAAGAGATACAAATGGCCAATAAGCACATAAAAAATGTTCAGTATTGCTTGTGACAGGAAAATGGCTATTAAAATCACGAAAAGATACCCACACATCTCATCAGAATGGTTAAAACAAAAAAAAAAAAGAATGAGTTAACTACTGACCTAACTGTTGGAGAGAATGTGGAGTAGTTGTAACTCTCATACATTATTGATGGGAATGTAATATGGTACAACCACATTGGAAAAAGCTCTGGCAATTTTTTATGAAACTAAGCATATGTTTATTTTTTGACACAGTAATTCAATTCCTAAGTATTTAAGAGAAATGAAAACATATGTCCACAAAAGCACTTGACAAAAATGTTTACAGAGCTTTATTCATAATAGCTAAAGCCTGGAAATAGCTTGGGGTTCCATGAGAGGACAATGGATCAAGAAATTGTATTATATTCATACAATGGAACACTTCACATTAATAAAAAGAATGAACTATTGGTACATACAATGGCATGGATTAATCTCAAAAATACCCTGCTGGATGAAAAAAGCTCCATACCTAGAGTACATACTGCATCGTTTCCATTTATAGAATCAATAAGGAGGCAACAGTTTTCTATGGTAAGAAAAAAAATCAGAACAGTTGTGGTGCCTGTAAAGGGTGGGGTAGGAATTTACTTGGAAGGGGCATGAGGAAGCTTTCAGCCCTGAGGCTAATGTTCGGTGCCTTGATAATGGTCTAGGTTATGCAAGTGAATATATTTGTAAGAACTCATCACATGGTACACTTAAGATTTATACATTTTACCATATGGGAATCTTACGTTTTAAGGAAAAAAAAAGGAACCCAATACAAATATCAGATAATAGTTTATCACAGGCATGCTGAAGTATCTAGTGGAAGTGTACTGGTGTTTCCAACTTACTATGAAATGCATAAAAAAATTAAGAAGCTTTGATTGATGGGTAGAGGGATAGATGGATGGGTATATGATGAAGCAACTATAGTAAAATGTTCATTGCAAAATGTAAATAATGGATATATGGGTGTTTGCTATAATGTATTTCAACTTTTCTGTATATTTGAAAATGTTTATAATTAAATATTGGGAAAAGCCAATGCATATCTCTTATTAGTTATTTGCCAAATCCATTTCACTAATCAAGTTGAACACAGTCTTCAAGATAAATTTTATCAAAGAGAAAATGCATATGAGATTTTATTTTTCTTATGATTTCCAAATTTTTAATGTTTCGCTGATAGTTATACATGCAACATTTGTTGGCATGATTATTTACTTTTCTTTGTTAAACAATGGTGATTATTATGTGATTATGGATTCAGTGATAATATATGTTAGATGTTGCTGAATGGTAGTGGTTGATTATTTTGATGGTGTCAGTATTCCCACTGAAACAGATTTTTTATTTTATTTTATTTTTTTTTTTTTTTAAAGATTTTATTTTATTTATTCGACAGAGATAGAGACAGCCAGAGAGAGAGGGAACACAAGCAGGGGGAGTGGGAGAGGAAGAAGCAGGCTCATAGCGGAGGAGCCTGATGTGGGGCCCGATCCCATAACATCGGGATCACGCCCTGAGCCGAAGGCAGACGCTTAACCGCTGTGCCACCCAGGCGCCCCTGAAACAGATTTTTTAAGTCACTGAGTGCAGAGTTGGGAAGAGATGCTCACAGTTGGTTCCTGTGAGCCCAAGCTGGCTCCAACATAACTCTGTTCTGACCTCATCAAAGTTAGAGATTGTTATGGACCAAATTATGTACCTGCAAAATTTGTAGGTTGAAGTCCTACCTCCCACCCGCATCCCCATGTAACTGTGTTTGGAGATAGGGCCTTTAGAAAAATAATTATGGTTAATGAGGTCATAAGGGTGGAGTCCTAATCCAATAGGACTGGTGTGTCCCTACAAAAAGGAAGAGATACATGAGGATCTTTTCTCTCCACATGTGCACAGAAGAAAGCCCAGGTGACGACACAGGGAGAAGGCAGTCATCTGTAAGCCAGGAAGAAAGTTCTCACCAGAAACTAACCCTGAGGATACCTTGATCTTGGAATTCTAGCCTCCAGAACTGTAAGAAAATAAGTTTCTGTTGTTTAAACCTCCCAGTCTGTGGTATTTTGTTACGGCAGCCCTAGCAGAGTAATAGAGGAATCATGCTTTATTCCCTGATAGAATGCTGTAAGATTAGTATTACTATTTCCTCTTAAATTTTTTAAGTATTCCAAGTATTTTGACTGATGAGTTTGGACACTGATCCTATCGCTTTTGAAAATTACATATTCTAATCCAAAAAATCTTTCTCTCTACAAGGAAGGTGGCCTCGATCACATTGCTTTTCAAGAGACACTGTTATTTAATAAGTGAGTGCCACGTTCCAACTGTAGTTGGAATATATCTATATCTATAGGTGGCTAGATAATTAGCAGTACTTTTTTTGTCAAATGCTTTTGAAGAAGGATTTATGCTAATAGTGATTGACTTTGTCTTATGCTAAGACATTAATCAGTGGCTCATCTTCTCTTTAGCTAAAATATTAGGTAAATCACATTGGGAAAATAAAACCCAGAGGCAGAAACTAATTGAAAACATTGCTTTTAGGTAATGAAGCACTTACACATCCATTTTGGGGATTCATTAAGTTTTATTTGGGGGAGTTTTCGCATAACTCACCAGAAAAACAAATAATTGGGATTGAAATATATAATTGCCAAAGTCATGGAATATGGCAAGGGAGGGGACTTTGGCAATTCATTTCATTTGACCAAACAGTTCATCAAAATGTTTTTAAATATTGGAGCTGCAAAGATTTAAAAAAAATGAACAAGGTAATATTCTACTACTTAAAAGTAGTTTAGTAGAGGAGAAACACCTTACATCTCTTCCAGGTGTAAGGGCAATTGACAGGAATCCATTCAAACCCTCCCCTTGGGGCGCCTGGGTGGCTCAGGTCCTAGGACTGAGCCCTGCTTTGGGCTCCCTGCTCAGCGGGAAGCCTGTTTCTCCCTCTTCCACTCCCCCTGCTGTGTTCCCTCTCTCACT
>NC_048223.1:3578634-3608381 GCF_002007445.2 Ailuropoda melanoleuca
GGTTAAATAAAACAATGGTTTTAACCTCTTCTTTGGATTTGTACCAAAGTAATGGAGGAAAAAATTACCACACCAACTGACATGCAAACATTTAACTTAACAAATATGTATTCAGTGTATTGTTAATTAGTTTTCAGTGTATGGTAAATCTGTTTTCAGAACGTTTTCAAATGTTCTTGGATTTTAATGTAATTGAAAAGAGGTGAAAATCAGAAAAATGGAACAGTATGTCCTTGGCCACAATGCCTATGCTACCTTCCATTTAGTTAGCACTCACTGAGTGACCATTCAAGAAATCTAGTAAAAGATACCATGCATTTGTCCACTCAGGATATGTACTGAATCCAACTATGTCCCAGTCACTGTACTAAGAACTGGGATTATACAGGTGCCAACTTGGACATAGTCTGCCCATGAGCCTGCAAACCTAATTGTACATACTGTGTGAGGATGATGAGAAGGAGAGGCACTGGAGAATCCATAAAAAGTATTTAACCCAATGGGATGAAGGAAGAATAGTGAAGAGAAGGATTAGAAAGGCTTTGGGAGTAAAGACTGAGCCAAGTCTTATATAGAAGCTTCCCAGGTAAAGGGAAGAAATAGAAGATGGATGAGTAGGAGAAAATCCAGAACAGGAGATGATATAAAGGAGGAAGAGGAATGACAAATAGCATAGTATATGAGGAGTTTGCTGGCAATGGTTTCTGATGAACATAGCAGTGGGAAGATGGGAGAGGGAATGACAGAGATACAGAGGAGCCATCTGTGCATTCTAAGAGGAGGTTGGGCACTATTCTGCATGTATTACTGAGGCACTGAAGCATTTAAATAGGGAACTAATGTGGTTTGAACTGTATTTTGGTTACATCATTACGACTATGTATAGAATGGAGACAGTTTGAATACCTTTGTGGTGTTAAAGAAGAAAAAGAGAAAAATCATTTGAGAAGCAAGATCTACACACATAGAGCAATTGATGAGAAGTGAGTTAGTGGGGGTGCCTGGGTGGTTCAGTCGGCTGAGCATCCAACTCTTGATTTTGGCTCAGGTCATGATCTCAGGGTCGTGGGACTGAGCCCCACATCGGATTCCACCCACAGCATGGAGTCTGCTTGAGATTTTCTCTCTCCCGCTGCCCCCCCCAACCCTCGCTCTAAATAAATAAATAAATAAAATCTAAAAAAAAAGAAGAAGAAGCGAGTTCATGGAAGATAAAGTAGTTCCAAGGAAAACTGATTTCTAGCTCAGTGCATTATAGTACCACCAGTCAAAACAGGGAATGTAAAAAAAACATGCCTGGGGTAATAATAATTTTATTTTGAATATGTTGAATTTGGGATACCGTTGTCAGGTCCAGATGGAAATGCCCAGTAAGCAACTGGATATGTGAATCTATAGCTGAGGACAGAACTCTCTGTGGGATCAAGATTTTTGGGAATTTCAATACATGGTTAGTCATTGAAAGCAATTAAAAAGATGAGATTATCCAATAAGTATTTGTCCAGTAATGTATCCTAGGGAACATGGACATTTAGGGGTTATATGGGAAAAAAAGTTGTGAAAGAGGTAAAGAACTGCAAAAGTATGAGAACCAGGAGGGTGTGATGTCAGCGAGCAGAGAGCCATGAAGGGTCAGTAAATAAAGACTTAATTGTTTCCATTGAATTTGGAAATACAGAGGTCACTGATGAACTGTGCCAGAATCATTTCCATGGAGAATTAAGAAAGTAAGCCAGATTGCAAGCAGTTGAGAAGTAAATGGAAAATAAGATAGAAATACTTTTCAGTTGAGGAGAGGAGAGAAGAATCTCCATGGTGTATAGGGAGAAATGGAAACAAGAGAGTACCTTTTTCGTATCAGGGGGATAAGCCTAAATTTTGGCTAAGCAGAAGAAAGAAAAAATAAAGTAAAAGATACCAGGCGTGATCATTTCAAAGGAGTAAGAGTGGACAGAAGAGAAGGGAGATACAAGGAAGATCGATGGTGTCTGGGGCATGTTCTCAGTCCAAAAAGGAAATAGGCCCAGGATCCAGAGGTTCACACAGTATATTGGTACAGGTTGGTTAATTGAGATAGTCAAACAGACCAGGCTGCCACATCTGAATTTCACGTATTTCCAGCTTGGGCTTGTTTGTTTTGTATGTGGTAAATACGTCCTTGAAATTAGGAGTGACTTGAATCTCTCTTCTCTGTTCTGCATTTGTGTGTGTTTACGTGTGTGTTTTCATGTGACGGATCAGCTCCCTCTCTTCTGTGTTGTTTCAATTTTTATAATATGTTTGGGTCATTTTCACAATCAGAAAAATATTGAAACTATTTCCATTATTAACCTAATGAACAAGAATCAATGGACGGAAGAAGTAGACGTTGAAGAAAACATCTAAGTTCAGTGGGTCGGGAGCAGACAGTTTCTGTCTTGTAACATTAACTCGCAAGGCATTAAATCCACAGACAACGTACACTTAAACAGGGAAAATATATACAAACGTTGAAAGCAAACGAATTCTATATATTCACTGGAAGTAACCAGACATTTGTTTAAATGCTCAATTATTTTGCATTATTTATGTTTAGAGGCTATAAACAAACCCACTTCTGGTAGTCTTGTGTCCCCCAAATTTAAAACTCATCACAGTATAATTATGATAGGAAGAAATATACTATGAGGACTGAACAAGAGCAGAGTAGAAAATAAATTTACAAATGTTTAACAATTGTCATATATTCATGAGTATATACAATTGAGTTGAACAAAGAAATTTGAGTTTGAAAGCTAAGCATCATGGTTTACAAAACCATTTTTTATTGAGTTATTGTAAAAAGTATTCAATAGCTCTATTACTATAAACTATTAAATTACATTTCCAACATTTTCCCTGGGTATTCTTGAGCATTTAGTTTTTTCCTCATATAATTGAAGATCATCTTAGCCAATTTTTTTAAAATTTAGGAGTCTTTTGTATTAAATTATTATATGATTTTTGAATGTATTGATTTTTAAAATCTTGAGTCTTCCCATTCAAAAGCATTGCTTACATTTCCTATAATTTACAACAGTCACTGAAATTACAACTTCAGTGCCAAATCGCTGAAGAAGATTCAGTCTTCTTCTTCATGAAGGCTCTATCCTTTTCTTATTAAATTTATTCTTAAATTCCAATGTTGTCTCTATTTTGCACAGAATTTCATTTTTTTTTTTACTCTTTCCTTTTCTAGGATGGATAGAGATAATATGGCTTGGGAGATGCAGAAAATAAATTTAACAAATGCGTTAATAAATAGAATAATTTAAAATAGGTATATTGCATAGTCTGTGAGAAAGACAGAGGGTGTAATAATTGCAAAGATCCTGGGGTGGGAGTGTGACTCTGACATTTAATGGTCAGAAAGTGGCTAGTGTGACTGGAGTGTAAGCAAGTGAGTGAGAGAGGAATGGGAGATGAGACCAGAGTTGCTGGATCCTAAGGGTCATAAAAGGTCTGTGGCTTCTACTCTGAGAAGACTGATAGAATAAAAACAAGTCAACATTTACCGAAGCACCTCAAGAAAACCTCTCAATGACCCATTTTCTTCCTATTCTCCTCCACACAAAGCAGGAGGGATCTGTGCATGATTCAGTTTCTTCTTGGCTTTACTATATGAACCCTGGCTTCAGGGACTCATCCAGTGCAAGAGTTCATGATTGTGCATTGAGCTGTCCACACCATGGCTACACACCATGGAACACAAGGCCTCACTGGCACACAGACTCCCATAGACATTAGGGTCCATTTGACTAGGAGGAATAGACACAGAGGACTTGGTGGTACAGGGAAGAGAGCTCATTTCCAGCCATCACCTTCCCAGAATCTCCTGCTTCAGAACCCAAAACAATATTTATCTTGGTCCAATTCCACATTGTCTCTTTATTCTCACGTTCCCATATGTCAAAGAAAATAATAAAATAAAAAGTCACAAGTTAACATGAAGTTCTTTTTTTTTTTTTAAGATTTTATTTATTTATGCGACAGAGATAGAGACAGCCAGCGAGAGAGGGAACACAAGCAGGGGGAGTGGGAGGGAGAGGAAGAAGCAGGCTCATAGTGGAGGAGCCTGATATGGGGCTTGATCCCATAATGCCGGGATCACGCCCTGAGACGAAGGCAGACGCTTAACCGCCGTGCTACCCAGGTGCCCCAACATGAAGTTATTTCTATATCCCGATACATAGCATTTATTATAAGTATTTGATTTTTTACAATGACTTTTGTATAACAGATGATATTGTTCAACAAACCATACTTTATTGTAAGCAATAGACAAAGTCTTAGCTGTACAACAGAGCTATAGTTGGCCTCTTCACAGAACTATCTATGACTGTGGAATCATTCTTGCTTGAAACAATGAGTATGAATATAATTAAAACAACTAATATCTTTTCAACACTTATTATTTGTTATAGATTATGCTAAATCCTTTATGCATATGATTACCTCTATCTTCCAAACAAGCAGTGTGGGAAGCATTACTGATATTTCCCTATTGCAAGGAAAGACCTGTACGGGGGCACACACATGTCAAGTGGCAGAACTGATCTTGTCTGCCTCCAAATCCAGGGGACCTAACGTACTCACATTTACAAAACCTCTCAAATTTAAAGGACACAGAGCCATTGCAAAGACATACAGCTGTACTACAAAACCCTCAGTTCCAGTTAACCTGTTGAGACAGCGAAGCAGAACAGTTCAAGACTTGTTTCAGTGAGCATCACACGGCTTTCAACAGAGAGCAGTGTGCAGGAACAGCTGTCTGCTCTAATCTCTGCCAGGATACTGCAGGCCAACGATTCCATTTTTATAGCTCAAGGGCATGGTCTGTCTCAGAGAGGTAGTTCTAAATTGAGGGCATTAACGGAGCCTCTGCTTTTCAGTCTGTCTCCTGAACCTCAAGGGGTATTACTTTGGAGGAAAAAAAAAAAAAGAGTGATCAAGAGCAAGAGAGTAAATGTGCTGTACTCAGCTTCTCAAATGAGAAAAAACATGGTTGGTGTAATACCCTGTCATCATTAGCCGCAGCGTTATAATCATCATTTTAAGTATTTGTAAACAAACTCTTCCCATGGTCAAAGTGTTGGCTATGATCTCTTGCACGAAAAAGTGAACCTCTCTAGTCTTTCCTTCTCGGGTTAAACTGCTTGGGGCTGGGTGGGAGCCATGCAGTCTGGAGTCTTCTGTACAATGTCCTGGCCAGGTTCCCTTTGTAAACTGTTCATGAGGTGGTCCTTTAAAACTTCTGAGGAGCTGTAATGACTAGAAAGTGATACATTAAATGAAAACTGTTCATCCGCCTCTGAAAATTCTGTTCCTTGTTTTTGGTTTTAACACACTGAGATGCAAAGTTACTTCTACATAGTTCAAATACTTGGAAACAACCAGCCCACGCTTCCTTCTTGTTAAATCTTTATTTTTCTGGACGAAATAGTTCCAGTTTTAGCTGCTTTTCAAATGAAGCTATATCCAGGTGCACTCTCACTCTGTTGACTCTTAAGACACTTTCAGTTCTACACTATTTGAGATGAGACCCCAGGAACTAGATGATATTTCAGACACATTTTTCGCATTGCAGAGGACAGTAAAACTCTCTGTGGCCTTCCTTGCTTGGACACTGGATATCTGCTAATGTAGATTAAGTTTGCATCCACTCACTTGAGATGACTGAATCATACTGAGCATAGCATCTACTGAATCATTTAGATTTTTGCTTATTTTGCATGAATGTTGGTGACTTCCTAATTAGGGTTTTGCTTGTTTCTTTTTAAATGGATGTCACATCATGTAGTAAAAAGGGCACTGGACTTGAAGTCAGAGTATTTGGATTGAATCCCTGCAACAATATTCATGAACTCATTTAGCGACATACAACAAACTCATAAATTTACTTCTTTACCTCTCAATTTGTTATCTCATACTTAAATTGAGCTTGATAAAGATTGAAGATAAAGTATACAAAATGAGTTTGTAAAGACCTGTGTGCGGGGCGCCTTTGTGGCTCAGTTGGTTAAGCATCTGCCTTCAGCTCAGGTCATGATCCTTGGGTCCTGGGATTGAGTTCTGCGGGGTCGGGCTCCCTGATCAGTAGGGACTTTGCTTCTCTCTCTCCCTTTGCCGCTCCCACTGCTTGTGCTCTCTCTCTCTCTGTCTCTCTCTCTCAAATAAATAAAATCTTAAAAAAAAACCCACACCTGTGTGATCATTAAATACTGCTTTTTTAAAACTTAAAATAAGAGCCTTTTCATTCATTCTTTTTAATTCCTTCATGTGATTTTTGCCCAACTGTTTCATTGCTAAAAGACTTTTAACAAGATATAGTATAGGGTTAGCGATTCTATTAAAGATACACAAAATAAAATAGTTGGACGCTATTGAGAAGTAACTGGTGTTTTGCTCATAAAGAAGTAAAATTGTTCTTTTGCTCATAAAGAAGTAAAATTGTTTTTTTGCAAACTGTAATGATATCATTTATTTCAACCTCAGTTGGGGAAGAAAACAATTATCCTGATTTGGGGGTAAGATGAGTGGCTGACTTTTTAAACAGAAACGCTTCAAAGTCAGTTAACGCTTCTTAAGCAAAGATGGGGAGAGGGAAGAATGGGTGATGCGCTTAGTTTGTTACAGTTGCTTCAAATTATGATAATTAGACTCCCTTAAGGTCTCAGCATACTGTACTTGTCTTCAAAGAGCTGCAGTTCTTCTTACCAGTGCATTCTGTTTATCACAGCAAAACCAAGTTCTGAGAACAACTCCCAGCGAGGGACTTGGGGGTACTAATCGCCTGTGACACCACGGCTACTACTGTGGCTTGGCACAGACCAAAATGAAGCCAAGCTGAATGCTTTTCTAATGTTCATGGAAGGCTGTGATTGTGTCAAGGACACTGCCGAACCCCCTCCCTGCTTTGCCGCAACCCATCGGCAGAGCAATGAATGCAGATGTGTAGGCTAAAGTGCCCCTGGTAGTAAAGAAAACCAGATTGTTTTTTTCTAACCGGACAAGTTGTAGTTTCAGGAGCTTTGAAAAGCCAAACTTGAATGCTTTTCTGTTGATGGATTATAAAGGAAGGAAGGACTAGTTTCAAGAACATAATGTGGGAGGGGATTATATTATAGTCTGAGAAGCATCAACAATAAAAAACATGACAAAACTCTTGCTTAAAGATTAGCAGATCTACTCTTAGACCTTAGAAAAGCTTTGGGTTTATTTCTACTAAGTAAGTAAAAACAAAAAATCATGTCCCTTCACTATTACTTAACATTTTCACATCCCTTATTCCCCATTCCTCCACCCTCTTACCACTCCCTCAATAAGGCTAAAGGGCAAACTGAAATCCAGGAACGGGACGGCTGTCACTGAGCATAGCTTGTGTCTGCACTGCAGAAGAAAAAGTCTATTCATGAAGACTAATAAAGAGAATTTCACTGGGGCACCCGAGTGGCTCAGTCGGTTAAGCCTCTGACTTTGGCTCAGGTCATGATCTCGGGGGTCCTGGGATGGAGCCCAGCCCTGGGATTCATGCTCAGCGGGAGTCTGCTTCTTCCTCTCCTCTGCTCCTCCCCCTGCTCATGTGCGCACTTGCTCTCTCTCTTAAATAAATCTTTAAAAAAAAAGAGTTTCACTTAAAGGCACCATAATTACTTTATTAGTAAAAATTCAGTTTACCTATGAATTTGGAAATACTTTTTTCAAAAATATTATAAGAAACTTTAGGTACAGAAGTTTTGTTCAAATGTCCTATTTCACATGTCAACATAGGAAGGAGTGTTAGAGATCCAAGATAATTTCTCTATAACCGGACAGTATGATATTAGGCTTTTTGTTTAATAAAGCTGGTCACCTACCATACTCTGCATCTTTATGTTTACTGGAAAAGCACCCATACTTTCATATGATGACACCTTTTCTATCACGATGATTGATTTAGGGACCGTTTTCTGTCATATAAACTCAGAAGCAGAGAAAGCCAGGCCTTAATACAAAAAAACAAAAAACAAAAAAACAAAACAAAACAAAAAAATGAACAACAATAAAAAATGTAACAGAGAGGCAAGAGATGGAGAGAGAGTTTACTTGTTTCCCCCAAAATATTAGAGCTAGACCTTGTTCTTAGTTTCTGTGCTCCACACCCTAACAATTCAATCAAAATCTTTATGGGTAGAGAGCCCAAACACTGGTATTTTTACAAATCTTGCCAGGTTAGCAGCCAGCTTTGAGAACAGTGGTTCTAGACAGTTTGGCTGAGGCCCAAATGCATCTATAGTGTGGGGCTTGAAAGATACCCCAGTATCTGCTCAATAAATAATTCTTGGTTAATATACTTTGCCAGAATTTTAAAATACATCATTTGTGTCATGTTTCATTAAAATATATTCTAATGCTACATTACATTTTGATCAGTGGCTCAAAGAAAAATTTGCAGCACATTTCTGAATTGTCATTCCTTTGATCAGAGAGTTAAAAAAAAAAAAAAGTAAAGGCCTGCAGTTTTAGTGTTAAAAACAAAATATATGTGATTGTATTGGTTTAATAAGAGTCTTAACTTCATGCTTTTCAACACCAAGCATAAGAAACTGCAGTATTTCCCAGATTCCCGGAGATAAATGCCTACAGTTACTTCCTAAGTATTAACAGATTTTGCAGATGTTCATGAAAATGATGTTTCCACCATCTCCACCTGCCTTTTAAGTAGGAAACATGTAAGTTTCTCTGTAGAAGAGTGGACCAGAAATTAATCAAATTTTTATCTTTTTTACATGAAAACTAAAATCTTCAAAGTGTCAATTTTGTCAGATTTTCTTAAAAACTTTTGGGGGCACCTGGGTGGCGCAGTCATTAAGCGTTCTCCCTTCGGCTCAGGGCGTGATCCCGGCGTTGTGGGATCGAGCCCCACATCAGGCTCCTCTGCTGTGAGCCTGCTTCTTCCTCTCCCACTCCCCCTGCTGTGTTCCCTCTCTCGCTGGCTGTCTCTATCTCTGTCACATAAATAAATAAAATCTTAAAAAAAAAAACAAAAAACTTCTTTTGGCCTCTTATTTAACCCCTTTCAAACATTGGGCCAAATTTTTATTGCTTTTCTCATTCTTCAATGAGTTTTTCACATATTTCTTCCGATATCTGCTCCAGATTTTTGATATGCACTTCACGCACTGGAAGATTCAATCTGGTTTGGACATAATTTCTTTTTAATTTAATTTCTATAAGCCCCCTCTCTTTAACTTGGTACCTAATTCTCTGTATCCAAATTAAGAAGCAGTGTTTGCATCACCCAGTTTTGTTACCTTAGTGTCTCCTGATCTATCCCTGAGGGACATAAAGATTGATGTTCGTAAAGGGTATCTTCACATAATTTAGATTTTGTCTGTTAATGTCCAGCAATTTGCTTAGTCATAAACATAAATATTGTGAATCCAAATATTTCCCTTAATGCAAACATTAAAAAAAGGTCACCATGCCTTCATTCTAGGATGATGGTGTTCGTTTTTCTTATGTTAATACACAGGGGCCAGTTACCTTACTTCCTTCAAGTCCCGCTGTGACCGTGTATCTGGCCATCTGTGTGACTGACCAACATTCAGAGCGGTTGCCATCACAGTTAGTGGTTCTCTGCCTGAAGCATTGCTTTTGTACATCGTATTTGTTTGATTGGTTACTTGTTCTTGTACAGTATATTTCAATTCTCTGGAATCTGCCCTAAAATAGACACTCAAAATTTGTTCACTAAGTTCTTAAGATTTTTTTTTTAGAACAAGTGAGGTCATACCAAATTTTACTTTTCACCAAAATGTTCTTTTAGCATACCTGCCTTTTAGTTATGCTATCATTGTGTTTAATTGACACATCCTAGTTATTTGTACCCCAGAATTAATCTCATTTTCTCTTCCCTCTCTCTTCACTGTGTCCTACTGTTCCATTGGCTGAAATTTCTCTTTTGGTGCCACTCAATGAGTCAGACATTTATGGTTTTCAGCAAACCTTTCATTTTTGTTTGTTTTTGTTTTCTAGGAGATAGAGAACTCTTCCATTTTTTTATAGGTGGACAGATTCACTGTTTCCAAACAGCCTAGGAGAGGAACATATCCAAAGTATGTTGCAAGGAATATTTTAATGCACTCTCCCACTGGGAGGAAATACTGTTTTGTAAATTTGGCAGACATGTTTTATTCTATCAGCTCAGAAATGATGGCCAGGTAATCTGAAAAAGTAAAACAAAGAATTAATCAAACCAGCAAGCTAGGAAGATCCCAAAGAGAAGTGTTCTTTTCTATGCTGCTAAAAAGTCTCATTTGAATTACTATTTAACTGGGAATGTTCAGCAAGTACTTATTAATTGGCTGCTGTGCCAGGACTGTAACTAATTCCTGGAGATTCAGAAGTGAAGAAACTGTACTGATGGACTTGCAGTCTTATCTCCTTAAATCATGGAAAGATTCTTTAATATAGGAGGGCTGGGATTAATATGTCAGTAATAAATAAGAATAAAGATCTAATGGCTTGTCATAGATCAAATTGGAATTTAAATGCCTTTATTCCTTTTTCATGGTTTTTTTTCTCCCCAAACTATAGTAAGGTAATTTTGTTGTAATTTTTAAAAATCTATTATCAAGACAGTAAATGAAATTTAAAGCAGGAAAGAAACATTCTTAACTGATACCATTCAGATTCTGTTCTTTTTATCTTGAATAATTTACGGTTTGAATTAATATAACTTGGTTGCTTATTTCATAAACTCTTCCCCAAGCAAGAAAGTCAGACATTTTAGCTATGGGTACTCCTCCTTACTTCCTTACTTGGACTCATTATTTTGTTCTGTAAATAATTTAGTGCTAATTATGTGTCAAGCACTAAGCTTGGTTCTGCTCAGACTTCTTCCAAATTAATGAAAGAATCAGCACAGACTTTCTGCAGCCCAATGGCATATTCTTTCCACTAAAACTTCTGCACTTGTTTTCATCTTCTGGTACATCTGACAGGTACACTCCGTACAAATTAAACAGATCCAACGAGGTCTATTGGATCTACTGTTACGAAGCTGTCGTTTTCCTCCTTCTGTGGTGTGTTCAACACACTTCTCAAGCATTAGGAAATCTCAATTCTTTGGCGTAATATGCATGTATTATCTCCCCTCCACTGTATAATTATAGACTACTCTTTCCAAACTTTTTTTTTTTAAAGATTTTTATTTATTTATTCGACAGAGATAGAGACAGCCAGTGAGAGAGGGAACACAAGCAGGGGGAGTGGGAGAGGAAAAAGCAGGCTTATAGCGGAGGAGCCTGACGTGGGGCTCGATCCCATAACGCCGGGATCACGCCCTGAGCGGAAGGCAGATGCCCAACCGCTGTGCCACCCAGGCGCCCCTCCAAACTCTTTCTTATACAATACAAAGAACACACCAATATACTAACTTAATGAGACATGCATTCTTCAAATTGTGTTGTAGATTTTCATTTTTATTGAAATGTGGGCTCTGTAGACACTTTTCAACTATATTCTGCTGGACAAACATTATTTAGGCTACTCCAAGTTAATACATTGTTTCTCAGTTCCCTGCCCTTCATCTGCCCTTCTCTACCAGAAAGTGTAGTAAGATTGAGGTATTGTTGAAAAAAGAAAGATAACAGTAATCTCAGTTATTTTATTTTTTTTCTTTTACAGGTCAAGGATTTTTTTTCTTTTTATTTGTAGATATGGTATATTTATCTAATCCGTGAAGCTTGGTGAAAAAGTGTTAATATGGAAGAGATATGAAACTAAGAACTGATAATGACACTGAACAGCATCCCACAAGACAGAGGTATGGTGGGAGCAAGTGGTGGCTAGTTGAGGAGCAGGCAGTAATGATTGCATTATTAGGGTCACAAGGCAAATTTCTATCACCTGTACCCAACCCAGAGTCTCTTTTGCCCATGCCTTCCTAGGTGTAAGACAGGGATCACATGTTTCTGAATCCATTTTGTTATTCTTGTTCTTTTATACATTCAAAAAATGTTTCTTTTTTAAATTTAAGTTTGGTGCTTTCAAATGGAAGCATTATTCCACTATTTGTCCCTTACCTGATTCCCAAGGAACCCATACAGATGGCTCAGGAGAGATACTTTTAAAGTATCTGTTGAATGAAATGATTACAGAATAACAATTTGATGTATGCTTCAACTCTCTTGTTTCATTGGAACGCTAAATGCTGAATTTATTAGCTTTCCAAATTATGCACAAATATGGGCTTGTATTCTTCACTGTATAAATTCAACTTCAAATCTTCTGCAACTTTTTTAGTTTTCTGGTTCTAGATTCTTCCTTCTTGCAAAACACCCTGCAGACTCCGTTGAAATTACGGCATCTTTTATAACTGTATCATGTGCATTGCTAAGTGTAATAATGATAACATTTCAGAATACATATGGTTGAAGTATGTATCAAATTTAATTCATCATATGTTCACACCTATAGACCATAATTACAAAAGAAATCTGCAGGATATAATATCACTGTGAGAATTTCAATGCTGATAATTTGTTCTATGCTAAGCGGGAATCACAGGCGTAAATGGAAATGGAAAAAAACATAAAACTCCTAGAATAAAACATAGGAAGAAATTTAGATGAGTTTGGGTATGGTGATGTCTTTTTAGACCAAGATTAAAAACAAGATCCATGAAGAAATCATTAATAAGCCAAACTTCATTAAATTAAAAACTTCTGCTCTGTGAAAGACATTGTCAAGAGAACGAGAAGGCAAGCCACAGATGGGGAGAAAATACTTGAAAAAGATATCTGATACAGGACTGTTATGTAAAATAAACAAAGAACTTTTAAAACTCAACAATTAAAAAAAATAAACAATGAAATTTAAAAAATGGGCCAAAGACCTTAACAGACCCCTCACCAAGAAAGATAGACAGATGGCAAATAGGCACATGAAAAGATGTTCCACACCATATGCCATCAGAGAAATGCAAATTAAAACAATAAGATACCACCACACACTAGAATGGCCAAAACCCAGGACACAAACAACAAATGCTTGGCAAAGACATAGAGCAACAGAAACCATCACACATTGCTGATGGGAATGGAAAATAGTACAGACACTTTAGAAGACAGTTTGTTGGTTTCTTACAAAACTAAACATAGTCTTAGGACCCAGCAAGTAAGTGGGCTCCTTGGTATTTGCACAAATTAATAAAAAAATTGTGTCCTTAAAACAACCTGCACCTGGATGTTTATAGCAGCTTTATTCATAATTGCCAAAACTTGAAAGCAACCAGGATGTCCTTCAGTAGGTACATAGGCAAATAAACTGTGATACATCCAGACAATGAAATTATTCAATGATAAAAAGAAATGAGTTGTCAAGCCATATAAAGACATGAAGGAATACTAAATGCCTATTAGTAAGTGAAAGAAGCCAATCTGAAAAAGCTACATACTGCATGATTTTAACTCTGTAACATTCTAGAAAAGGCAAAACTATGGGGACACTAAAAACATGAGTAGTTGCCTGGGACAGGGTGGAGGGCAAAGGGATATGAATAAGCAGAGTAGAGAGGATTTTTAGAGCAGTCAAAATACTCTATATTATAATGATAGACATATGTCAATATGCATTTGTCCAAACTCAATAGAATGTACACCAAGAATGACCCTAAAGTAAACCATGAATTTGGGTTATTATAATGTGTCAATGTAAATTCATCCTTGGTTAAAAAAAAAAAAAAAGTACGATTCTGGTGAGTGATGTTGATAGTGGGAAGCCTATGCATGTGTGGCCTCAGAGGAAATACAGGAAATCTCTGTACCTCCGTCTCACAATTTTGTTATAAACCTAAAACTGCTCTTTAAAAAAAAAATCTTATTTTTCAAAAAAGGTATGGAGCTTACCCTAAGCATTCACATTTCCGAATATATTTGTAAAATGTCTGTAGCTCTGATTCAGCCGAAAACTTTTAAATCAGTAAATAATTCACTTTGCATACAAATACAATACAGAAAGATGCTGTGTTAATAAGTTAATGAATTATCTATCTACATTTAAGGACAAAGACCAATTCTTAGGTCTTTAGTTACAACATAAACACTCATTTCATTGAGTCTAAAATCCTGATGTCATAATAATTGTGAAAATGTGGCATTTGGAACTGCCATGTGTAAAAATTGAATTTGAGATACCCTTCTCATCTACATATAGTTAAATATTTATCTGATTTCAAGAAATATTTCCTTTTCTCCTTTTTGCTTTTGGAAGTGCTGACCTCTAAAATTTCCTAGTTCTTTAAATTTTTATTGAAGTGCCTTGGGTATTTTGGGATTTTGCAAACATGCATAAATAAATATATGATGACCACATGGCCTAGTGATAGTGTCTAAGAAATACTTTCATTAAAGAATATTTTATATGTTCCATAGACACACATAAGAATCAGTCTGAAGTGGACCTAAGATTTTAAAAAATACTGTTAGATAAAAAAAAAGTAAGAGTAAGTTTTAAATACACTTATGTGACTGGACAGAAAAGTTATTTAATATGTTCTATGAAAGGAAAAATAAGAAAATGTAATATAGGGGCACCTGGGTGGCTCAGTCATTAAGCGTCTGCCTTTGGCTCAGGGCGTGATCCCAAGGTCCTGGAATTGAGCCCTGCATTGGGCTCCCTGCTCTGCTGGGAGCCTGCTTCTTCCTCTCCCACTCCCCCTGTTCCTGTTCCCTCTCTCACTGGCTGTCTCTCTCTCTCTGTCAAATAAATAAATAAAATCTTTTAAAAAAAGAAAATATAACTAGATTTCAAGAACAGAATACATCTTTTTAAAAAAGATTATTCCAATGTCCCTTTCTACATCGAAGTGAGTATCATAACATTTAGAACAAAGCCTATGACAATAGTCTCAATATTCAAGATAGAGTTGGTTCAGATCTCAGTCCTATTACCTGCTGGGCCAGTTACTTCATTGTCTCTAAGCCACAGTTTTCTCATTCCTTCCATCTTTGCACCACTGCCACATCCCAGATAGCCCATGTTTATAACTGTGTGTTGTTCTTCTATTTTTTTCTCCAAGCTCATAAATTATATATGAGCATATCTAGTGTATGCATACATCTATGCATGGTGTATCTACCTATGTCCACATATATGCATGTATATCTTTTTAGCAGAGAATCACCCCATGTTTTTTAGTATAATTTTACTTCAGAAAGAATTATGTTCTCTTTTTCTTCTTGATCAATCATATCTATTTGTGCCTTCTTGAGATGATATTGAAATCATTTTGATTAAGGTTCTATGTGTTCCCCACTCAGTCATTCTTTTCCATTCTTTATTGCTATGTTCTTGGAGTTGCAACTCACTTTCCACTTCATGTATCATGGCAGTTTGATCTAGATGGTATAAATGAGTTTAAGCTTTTAAAATCATATAAACTGCATCCATGGGCACAAAATAACATGAAAATAAATCTTTGAAACCACTGTCAATTATATTTTCAACATCATAGAATATGTGAAGACTCAGAAAACTTGTGAATGGCAAACTCTTTCAATTCTGGAAATCCAATTTTCCAGAGGATAAAAAGCAATATTGACTTGTAGAAATCACACACACACACACACACACACACACACACACACACACACACACACTTCTATTTTAATTTTGTACGGTTGCTTTAAGAAATTACCACAAACTAGATCACATTAAATAACAGAATTCTATTCTGTCACAGTTTGGGGGGGCTAGAAATCTGAAGAAAAGGTGTTATCAAGGTCGATTCATTCTTGTGGACTCAGGAAGAATCATTTCTATGCCCCTCTCCCAGCTTCTGGTGGTTGCTAGTAATCCTTGGCGCTCCTTGCTTTATATACACATCACTCCAATCTCTGCCTGCATTGTCACATGGTACTTTCCTTTGTCGGCCTCTGTGTTCCAATTTCTCTCCTCTTATAAGACACTAGTCATTGGATTAGAATCACCCCAATTTAATATGGTTTCATCTTAATTTAATTACATCTGTAAAGGCCCTATGTCCAAATAAGACCAATCACATGCACAGGTACCAAGGGTTAGGGTAGTAACTGATTTTTTTTTATTATATTATGTTAATCACCATACAGTACATCCCCAGATTCCGATATAAAGTTTGATGCTTCATTAGTTGCGTATAACACCCAGTGCACCATGCAATACGTGCCCTCCTTACTACCCATCACCAGTCTATCCCATTCCCCCACCCAGTAACTGATATTTTAGGGCATGCCATTCAACCCACAATATACTGCAATGTCAATTTCAGGCAAATTTATAGTACTTTTTTAAAATAATAGAGTGCGAGTGCTTAGCAAAAGGTGTAGTGAACAACATTAACAATTTTGTGTTCTCAAATATCAAAACTCATAAAATGGACACATTTGCCTTTTCTGCTTGTAACTATAAAGAGATCATGAGAACACCATGATGAACATTGTTTTTAACATACATGTAGCAGAAATTTTCATTTTAATTGCTTTGGGCAAGGAAAAAAAGTGATTACATAACAGGACAGTCTAAGTAAATTTTTAGCTGATCGAACAATTATAGAATTCAGTAATCAACACTGCATTTCTGTCATCCTGAGATTAGCCTCTAGTAACAACTTATTAGATTCTTTATTTGTCCCAGCATTTGTATCAATGACATGAATGTAGACATAAAAAAGCAAACATAAAAAAGTAAAATTTTAATGGCAAAGTCTAAGAAAAAAGCTAACATGATAGGTTAACAGAATACAAATTCAAATTAACCTTAATAGGCTACATCTAATTTTAGTCATAAGGCTGAGGAGCTAAATGGGTTTAATGAAGAAGATGAAATTATATAGGCAAATATGAGTTTCTGTTTCTAAAATTAAAAGTCGGTTGCCCATAGAGAAACTCTATCTATAGCTTTAAAGAGCTAGTTTGATGATATCACCTATAAATGGCTAACCAGATTGTGTTCTTAAATTGCCATTAAATAAGTTTCTGGGTGATGGGGCTTGGCTGGCTCAGTCAGTTAAGCGTCTGCCGTTGGCTCAGGTCATGAATTCAGGGTCCTGGGATGGAGCCCCATGAAGGGGCTCCCTGCTCCCTGCTCAGGGAGGAGTCTGCTTCTCTGTCTCCCTCTGCCCCTCCGCCCCTCCCCCCTCCAATTCTGTGTTTGTTCTCTCTTTCTCTCTCTCAAATAAATAAAATCTTTTTTTAAAAAATGAGTTTCTGGGTGAGACCTCCCTAAATTAGCCCTAAGTGAGCAGGTAAGATTCCAAAGAGAGCAAAAAATTTCTATTACTTGTGGTCTGGAGAGAAACAATTTCATGACAAGGATTTCTGTTTTTATTGACTTTTCCTGGTTAATGTGCCAGAGAAGTTAGTTTGAAACACAGCATTTATGTCAAGTCCATCCATAAGGAGAAACCTGACAATGAGACACTTCACCGTGAAGCATATGGTTGCTGGCATCCTGTTCATATCTAATGCTGTGCACAAACAGAAATATTTCCCATTGTCCAAATTCTCTTATCGTTGCTGGCATCCTGTTCATATCTAATGATATACAGAAATATTTCCCATTGTCCAAATACTCTCCTTACACTGATTAGTTGGAAGCAAACTTTATTTTCTGGGTCAGTGTTATAATGTATGAAGACTGTGGGAGCCATGGAATACTTTGACTCCAAAAATTTTGAGAGAAGCAAGGAAGATTATCATTGAAAACTGGGCAATTTGCCATATATTGTTCGCTGGCAAACCATTAAGCTATTACTCTAGTTGCTGGGAAGAGTTTCTCTCCTATGCTTATCTCCCTCCACCCCCAACTTCAGCCTACTCTCATTTCTTGTTACCTTTATTTGCTCTTTTGTTAAAATTCTTTGGGTTCCATTTCCCCTATCCCTTATATACAGACTTTTCTAAAGAACTGAGGTCATCTACCAAATACTAGTAAATAAAAGGTCATCTACCAAATACTAATAAGTAAAATTTCTCGTATACAATGAAAAGACAGACTCCAGGGTAACTAATGTTGGGATTTAATTACCACAAATATACTAGAAATGGTTAATATGCTGATAAAGCTAATGTAATTGGGCCTCATTAATAGAGCCCTATTGATATTTCATTGTGTTACATAAGTATCAGACCAACTATTAGAAAGCAATTAATACCTCTAAGGAAAGTAATCTCAATGTAAGGAATCTGCGATTATAACAAATAGAAATAGCAAAAAGAAGGTGTTCAATCTTAGGAAGAAAATATTTAAGGAAAAGTGGATAACGACTTATAAAAACTCAAAAGGCTATTGAATTAAAGTTAGAAATATATTCTCTTTTGGAACAAACAACAGAATCAAGAAAAAACAATGTCTTCTGGATATAGATTTTGTTTAATAAAAAGAGCTTTCTAACAGTTTGGTTTATCTAGCAATGAACTGCTTTAAAATGTTATGAGTTTGTGAGAGTTAAAGTTTCAATAATGGTAAGTTAGCTTGTACAGGGATAACTCTCCCATTGATAAGAATTAATAAACCTGAAAAAAAAAAAAACACAGCTATTTGAAGACATTGGAGAGCTGTCAAAAGCTGACCAGAACTGTAGGGGATTTGACCAGTAAAAGAAGGTAATTATAATAACCGAGTGAGATGCATGTTTATACAGCCTTTTCCCTGTGGACATTCCCCAGTCGTCAGGGGCAGGGCAGCTAGAACTCAAGTAGAATGCTTTAGTTTTACCGACTTGTGATGTCAGTGAAGAGATTTCAGGTAGCACATTGAGGGTATCAGACAGTAGATGATACCGAGGGAAGAACATTAATACCTGCCTATAAAAAGCCCTAAAATCCTTGACTGACCATTGAATTATACATGTGCTGGAGATACTCCAGTGATGTCAGCAAAAAGTAGCAGGTGAAAGAACTGGACAGAAATTTCAATTGCTGTTCACTGCAAGCAAATAGCATTTGGAATAAGAGGACTGCCAAGGATAGAGGGGTTTGGTAAAACCTTCAGGCATTTGACAGATTGGTGTTAACAAAGTGTAAACCAAAGGCTCCAGAAGTTAAAGATGATTTGCCTTCAGTTACATATCATAGAATAATTAGTTCTTTTCAGAGGAAGAAGACCAAAATCAGAAACTTTACAATATATTATCCTTAACATCCTATACACAATACAAAATTAATATATATCCTAAGAAACAGAAAATTGTGGGTGTGTGTGCTCTGTCAAAAAAAAAAAAAAAAAAAAAAACTTAAAGAAAAAAATCCNCCAAGGTGAATCACCTATTGGCATAGCATACTAAACAGGTATTATAAATATGTTTAATAATTTAAAGAAAATGATGGTCAAAATGAATGAACAGGTGTGCAATCTCAGCAGGTACATAGAAGCTGTGAAAAAGAACCAAACAGAAATACTAGAACTGAAAAGTGTAATATCTGTAATGACCTTAATAGCAGATTGAAATAAGGCCAGTATATTATGAAAAGCAAGCCACAGAAATTATTCAACTTAAAGAGAAAAAAATTAGAAAAAAGTAAACAAAGTCTTGGTGACATGAGGCAACATTAAGTAGTCTAACAAACATTTCATTGGATTCCCAGAAGGAAAGGAAAGAGCAAGAATGGGCTACGGAAGTAATTTAACAATAATGGTTGAAAATTTACCATGATCAACCTACATATCTATGACACTCAGAGGACTCTAAGTAGGATAAATACAAAGAAAACCACACATCATAAACTAACCACAGAAAACCAAAGCTAAAAAATTTCATCTCAAAACCAATAAGATGAATCCCATCAGACAAAAATGGAAGTTAAAACTGGAGGGAAAGAAAAAAATCTGTTCACCCAAAATTCTATATCTAGTGAAGATACCATTAAAATGCATATAAAATAAAAATACTTTCAGATTGAAAAAGCTGAGAGAATTTCTAGGTAGCTGTTCTGAACTATAAGAAATAGTAAAGAAAATTCTCCAGTCTGAAGGGAAGTGAGGTAAGTTTTTATCTACAAGAAAAAATGAAGAGCAAAAATTATGCATGTGTGGGTAAATATAAAAGTTATCTTTTTTCTTTTCTTAACATCTGTAAAAGACAACCAACTGCTTTATCAAAACAACATTTTGTTACATAGTTTATAATTTGTGTGCATGTAAAGCACCAGAGCAATGACACATAGTACTGAGGAACCAAAAAGTCTTGTTGCAAATTTTTAAATTTTATATGAAGCAGTACCAATATTAACTCTAAGCAGAGTTCGGAAATGTAGGAACACCTAGTAAAAAGAAAAGAGATGTAGCTAAGAAGCAGAGCAACTAGAATAGGATTAGTACAAAAAAATAATGAGTTTGTCATCTCTTGAAAGTATCCAAGTAGAAATGTCATCAGATCAGGAATCTCAGGAAGACTTGGGTTCGAATCATCCCCGCAAAACTTCTGATTTGGGCTTAAGACACACTTTCATTAATTTCTTTTCCTGTCCCCCTCAAGGCAGTATGTTTCACAGGGTATGTTTTGCTTTTGAATTTGTTGCCATCTTTCATGCCATCTTTCATGCCATTGTGGATGTTTGCATTCATAAGCTCAATTTCTTGATCACTCATGAATTCAGAACAAAGCTAATAAAATAGTAAAATATTTTGCTGCAGTTTTGGCACCAGTTTGTTTTATGCTTTCCATATAACTTTCTGTATTTATGTAATGTCTTGTGCAATTATTACTGAGAAATACAATATAAATTTTTAAAACCTATTCTCACGTGCATACTAACAAACAGCATACATACAAAGAAAGATGGAAAATTCCAGAACTCCCTTCCCATATGCCTTCCCCTATCCAAAGTTCTCTCATAGTGAAGCACTGCCAAGTACTCTTCAGAGCTTAATCTAATTTACTTCTGCCCAGTTCTGATTTTTTTTTTTTTTTATAACGTCAGGGACCTTTTTAGGCTCCCCAGCTCTAGTCAGGGGATTGTGCTTCTCCCCATGAACCACCCCAGAGCTGAACCCCAGGAGTTTGAAAAAAAAGCATTTGTGCTCAACAATGGTAATTAACAAATGGCAGTTTTCTCCCGAGGTCAAAAAACTAGGCAACCCTGCTCCCCTTCCCTTTTTCCTGGACTCCCTCCCTCCAACATCAAATTGGCCTCCTCCAATCCCGCGGAAAAGAAAACAGAATGCCTGGGCTTGCGCCTGAGTGTTTCCAGCCAGCGTTGCATTGCCAAGGCCAATTCTCCAAGCCAAGGGTCTAGGGGGGTGGGAGCAGATGCAAATTAACCGGGATGTTGCGAAAGAGTGGTTTCTTCTTTTCCTTTCCGTGCACAGTAATGTCAGCAAAACTCCTCTCAGGCTGTGGAACTTGCCTCCCTCATTACAGGCAACCGTCGACAGGTCCTTACCTCTCTCTACACCTCACACTAGAGCTGTGACAACTTTTCTCTCCGTATCCGTGTCCCCGTCCCCCTTTTTCTCCTGTGGACGCCCACGCGTGGCGCCCCGCGCCTCCCGGGACAACGACCCACGGTGGCCGAGCTCCAAGCGCAGGGGGCGGGGTCCGAGGCCAGCGCGACCGCGCGCCCTGGGGGAGGGTCCGGGCGAGCCGGGACCACGCCCCTGAGCCCCGCACCGCCCCGTCCCCTCCGGGCACTAGTTTGTTTTTAATTTGAAAAGTCCTCCTCTTCCTTCTCTCTTTCCTCGCCCCTCCTCTTTACTCCGCTCTGCGGGGACAGTTAGACCCCGGGCCTGGCGTCGCGGGTGCGGAGAGGACAGCGGGCCGGGCGGTGAGTGGGGCCGGGCGGCGGGCGAGGAGCGGGGTCCGGGAGGCGCGGGCGCGGAGCTGGGTGATGAGGGGAGGCCGGGAGCTGGTGGACGCGGGGACGCGCGGCGCTCTGGGCTGACACTCGCCCGCCCGCTGTGCCGCGCGCCGCATCCTCAGGTGGTGCGGGAGTTTCGGGGCTCCGAGCGCGCGTCTGTCTGGAGACGCGGCGGGACAGGCAGAGCCTGTTTCCATCCCTGGGTTGGGGGTCGGGCAGCGGCAGCGGCCCCGGAATGAAAGCTTTCTGTTGGGAAGACCGTTCTTCAGGAGCAAAAATGAGCTCTGGGAGAGTTGGCTGCGCTTCCCGGCCCTCCCCGTCTCCTTTCTAGAGTGTCCCGCGGGAGGAAGGCGCGTTGCTGGGGGCCGCCCTGGCCACCCGAGGATGTCTGCCCCGCAGGCCGGGTCCTTCCTGACCGGGCTCCCCTTGCGTCTCTCGCAGGCATTCCCTCGGCGCAGCGCTCAGGTACTCCTTCCAGGCTGATTCGCAGGTTAAAGGGTTTGTGGTAACTTCACAGATTTGGCGGGCGGAGGGGCGTGGGTTACAGGAAAGAACCCTTCTCTCATTTTAAAAATGCGGACAAACTGGGGAGATGTCATTTATTTTGGGGTGTACTTGGTATGTTTCTATAAAACAGAACGTTTATGTTTCAAGACTTAGATTTTTCTTTCATTTACTTTTCTGGTATTTTTATCTTAGCATCTACAGTTCAGTTGAGTTTTTGATTCTGTATTGCATATTTAAAGTGTAGCTACCAAAACGAGTACAGATGAAGCTATTAGGATTGATTTCACGCCATATAAAAAAAAAAGATTGATTTCCCACCTACTTAAGACTATGGATTTAATATTTCACTGAATTGTCTTGGTTAATTTTGTCTTGGTTAATTTTGAAAGACTAGCGTTATTTCCATTAGATTTGGAAAAGCCAAGAATGCTCATGACATTCTGTGACGTTGTTGTGAATGGTATAGGCCAGTGATATCTGGCAAGGGAACACATTAACATTCTGAGTAGGGGAAAAAGAAACGAAATTATCTCTTTTTACACATAATGTGATTGTGTATCTTGAATGTCTATAGGAAGCAACTGAAAATATCCTAGAAAAAGAATTTAATGAAGTGTCCAATTGCATCTAACCTATAGATAGATTATAGGATCCAGTTGCATCTATAATAGATATCAATAGATGTTACATAAACAAAAAAATACAACTGAACAAAATAAACCATTTTAGCCTGAAATAACACGAAATTGAAAACTTACTAAAAAAAAAGGTAAAACTACAGATGTGAGCATACAATGAATGCATAAGTCAAAATGCTGTAAAATACGGGTTTTCTAAATATACAATTTCTTTAAGAGAATATATAAATTAAATAGATTCCTAACTGATTTTTTTTGTTTCTAAGTCATTTCTTTAGCCCATGCGCAAAAACAGTAGATATTCTTTACTACGTAATAAAAGGTATTATCAAGCTATAGTGATTAAAAGACAGTGGAATAGGGAATAGACCAGACAAGTCAATGAAACTGGACAGATTTCAGAATAAAAGGAATGCTGCCATTTTATAAACATACATGTTAAATCAGGTGGGAAAGAAATGACATATAATTGATCATACTTAAATAATCAGGTATTTATTTGGGAAAACTCATAATAAAACTGAACTTTCTTACTCTTAGCACACAAATGTAATCTAGATGACTTATTAATTTTAATCTTAAGGTATGAAACCTGAAGGTAAAAGAGGAAAACCTGAATGAATATTTGCGAACATGGCATGTTTTTTTTTTTGAGGTTGATACAAAAACCTACAGCCTATTTAGGGACATGGTTCTTACTAACAATTTGCATTCAGAAAACATACAAATAGGGAAATTGTTAACAGAAAAAGAGTTAATTATACTAGTATGCCTAGAACTGTTATTAAGACTTTTAAAATCAACAATCAATTTGAGGACATAAAGAGTCAGTCGAAAGCAAGAGAAATGCAAATGGGAAGCAGTATACTCAGCCAGGCTAATTATCAGAAAAGTGCAATTAAAGTAAGAGTTTTTGTGTGTCTTACTGATTTTGAAAGTCTGATGATATTCAGTATTGTTGATAATGTAATGAGAGAAATACAGTCTAACAAACTCTTAGTGGAAATGTATTGGTAAAGCTTTTTTATGGTGATAGCTATTAAACTTTTCAAATATTCAGTCACTGGAGTTTATCATGCTCTTAAGCGTGCAAATAAAAGTCATGTTCACAGTAGCATTATTTGTAATACAGAAAACTTGGAAACAATTTCATAACCATTGATTGGGATTTGGTTACATAATTTATGGTACATCCAAAGGTGGGATAATGTATAGTTTGAAACATTTGATAGCTCTAAATGTTGGTGGAAATATGTCCAAAGTATATTGTAAGTTGGAACACAAAAAACAAGTTGAAACAGTATATATATAAATAGAATATATATACAGTAACAACATTTTTGTAAATAAAAATGTAGAACCAGACTGAATTATATTATGTGTATTCACGTTCTCTTAGTTCTATAATATATGTGTGTCTAAGGAAAAAGTGATGTTATTATAATAGGAAAAATAATAAATAATAAAGGTCCTGGAAGTGTATTTAGTAATTTATATAGAATAATTCCTTTCTGGATATATTAGTTGTCATTCAATGTGGAAAAAATATATTTTCTTTCACAAAGCTTTCCATATTGTTCTCTTCATTTTCTTTATTTTTGAATGTCCTCTTTGCGTCTTCCTTTGAAAATTCCTTCCTTTATCTCCTTTCTTAGTATTGAGTGCTATGATGTTTCTTAGAGGCACACAACTGAAAACTTTTGCCTGAGGGATTTTACAGCCTGTTAACTTTCTTACAAACAAAAAATGCAGGGAATGTTCATGTTCTTAATGTATTTCAGCATCATTGTACTAACATTAAAATTAACCTTTACGGTACTTCAGGATAAGAGAGAGATGCTTAAAAAGAAAAATAAAATTGAACTACAAAAAGTAGAAAAGAGTGTATGGCAAAAATGAAGAAAAAATAAATGACAAATTTTGGGGAAAACATTCTTAAAGTTCTAATACTATTCATATAAATAAAATCTAAAAAGACAAACAGAAAAATGGACAAATGACAAACAGTTCACAGAAATGGAGCTGCATATTACTTTTAAATGTAATAAAAACTGCTCAACTTACTCATAAGATCTAGAAAATAAAGTGGTTTTACTTTTCAGATTGGCAATGACAAAAATGTTGATAAAACATCATATTAGGAATCTCACACATTTTTGTCTCATGTGAACTGATTCAAATTGTTTGGAATACAATTTGAGAATATATATCGAAATAAAAATGCACAAAACTTTGATCCAGCAGGCTGCTTCCAGGAATTTAATACACAGGCACAAAAAGAAGTATATATAAGTCTATTATAGCATGCTTTTAATTGCATGTATTTGGAAACTATTTAAATTTTCATCATTAATAGACCAGTTAAAACTGATCATTACCAAAATGGAGCTGGGCAGGCGGATGGGTTAAATAGGTGATGGGGATTAAGGAGGACACTTGTGATGAGCACCGGGCAATGTATGGGAGTATTGAATCACTCTATTGTACACCTGAAACTAATATTATACTATGTTTACTAACTGGAATTTAAATAAAAACTTTAAAAAATAGGCCAATTAAATTGTGGTACATCCATTCAAAAGAATAAGGTTATATGAATTGTAGTCAACATCAAAACATTTTAACACATGCAGAAACAAAGTACAGAAAGGTATATAGAAGACTGTCATTTGTATTAAAAGATATATTAGTTTGTGTATACTTAGAAAATCTCATGGAAGACAAAAAGTCCATCTATGGTTGCCTTTTGAAATAAGAAATGGGGATCTATGTAGGAGGGATTTTTACTTTTCATGGTATAAATATATGTACTCCTTGACTACTTGATTAATTCCAGTGTTTGTTTGCAGATAATACCTATTTTAAAATATGTTCTTATAAATGTAAGGTTTCTTATCAAAATGATTTAATTGTAGGTCATATGCCATCCTGTTTTGGTACAGTTTTTAATACTAGAAGACTAGCCAGAAAATGACACAATAAGGCATTTTCTGGTAATCTTCCAGGTATCATAATTGACATGGTAATGTTTCCTTAAATGTATTGTATAAATGTTATGAATAATATTACTCTTCTGGTATTTTTGTACTCCAAGTAACAAAAACATTTCCCCCTTGAAAGCTAAAATGGAGAAGCCTAATATTCTTTTCAAACAATTGAAACCAATTTAGTGTCTAATAATACTATTTACGAACTGTGGTTGTCACTTTGCTTAGAGAGAGAGGTGTGGGCACATGCACAGGAGCGCTGCGGGGAGGGGCAGAGGGAGAGAGAATCTAAAGCACACTTCTGCTGAGCACAGAGCCCTATGTGGGGCTCAATCTCAGGACCCTGAGGTCATGACCTGAGTCCAAATCAAGAGTCAGACACAACCCACTAAGCCAACCAGATGCCCCACTTTGCTTCTATTTAATCTCATTCTCTTATTTTATTTATTTATTTTTTAAATATTTATTTATTTATTTGAGAGAGAGAAAGAAGTGCACACACGAGTGGGGAAAGGGACAGAGGGAGAGGGAGAGAAGCAGTCTCCCCACTGAGCATGCAAAGCCTACCCTAGGGCTTGATCTCAGGAACCTGAGGTCATGACTTGAGCCTAAACCAAGAGTCAGACACAACTGACTGAGCCACGGAGGCACCTCCTAATCTCATTCTTTTATTTTAAAACAAAGCCAAATAACCAACCTCCAAGATTCTTCTCTGCTAAAAAGAAGTAAATATTCCACCACAGACCTTTCATTGGGAAGGAATCATGGTGTGACCAAAATAAGAAATATGTTTATATCGGTTATAAAAACATAACAGTAAAAATTGATTAGATTTTGCCAACATTTTTGTTCCTAGTGAAAACCACAGTTTCTTTGAAGTTTTTTGTAGGGCTGATTTCATGCAAAGATATAATTAAATAAATACATGTTCTACAAATAGTCTTTTTGAGAGATTCTGTGCATCTTTGGGACATTTCTACTGCATATTTTATCCTAAAGTAACAGACCGAGGTTTATCTTGTTAGTGCAAGCCTTTGTAATAGCTTTTTGAGTTGGATAGTTTAATTCTAGCTATGTGACAGCAACCTATTAAGTTGCCAAGGTGTGGAACAGAAAGTGACGGAATTCTTCACAGTCATTGGACTTTAAATCCATTCATGTTGAGCCCACTCAACTATCCAGTTCCCTAGTAACCGAGAAACCCGTAGAACTAATCAACGCAATTATACATACTTAAGGAGCCAGGATTTTGGCTCAAAGTCTATAAAGAGAATCGTACTTGGAAGTGTGTGTAAAACATTTCAACTTTGCTGAACTTAAAATCTAAATAGTTACAGAGTATATTGTCAGTTTTATTTCTTTTTATTCTTTTTTAATTCAGATTATAAAATCTATTAGATTACATTCCTAATACAAGAATGAGAATGCATCACTTAAAAATTTTACAGCGTATCTTGGATTTCTTTGGAACTTCAGAAGAGATTTATTTGGGTTTACCAATGAGGTTTGAGGAAAATTAGATAGGTGTTGCATTAGTAAATTGAAGATTTAATGGAGTTTATTAAGATATGATTCCTTTCGAAGATGGATTTTTACTTGGGAAAGAGAGGTGGTTAATCTGTAGTTATGGATGGGTGGGTGTGTGGTGAGGGGTATATCAGACTCACTTGGGAAATGGTTTCAAGCCTCATACACTTAGAGAAAGAAGTCCCTTAGATTTGCGGTTCTCAGAGTGTGGGCCTAGATCAGCAATGTCAGCATCACCTGGTCTCGTGGTATATGGCGTATTTGGAATAGTTCCAAATTTCTTTAATACACCTGCTTCTTCCTCCTTGAGACTTAATGTACTTGATTGCTGAGGCACAGAATTTTTGTGTGGGAAGGAACTTTGGAAATCAATTTGTTCAAACTTTCAGGTTTGTATACCTAACACATGTTTGTCTGTATGTGTTCTATCTGACTGAAGTTCTCTTTATGAAATGTTTGCATAGTTTTTTCAGTTTCAATGTGATGAAAATTTTGTGATTTTTACATTCACAAGAACAAACTGGACCATATTATTTAATAACATATTTAGCAAATTTGACCTTCTTAAATATTCTTAACAATATTGGATTAAGTAGGCAGAGAAATGTCTGTGTTTATTTTGGAAATGTTAACATCAAATGGTGACTTAATATTTGGAATATTTTTGTAGGAAAGTTGCATACCCTATTAATCTTTTAAAAATTTCTACTATGTCAAGTAACTTTGAATAGCATTTTAGCAAAAGTTTAAAAAAAACTTTATTTTATGTCATAATCTAAAAATATTTATTTACTTAAAAATATCCTTAGCAACTCAATCCAGCTAAAAAAATCTACACAAAACACCACTATCATATTCAGCTGTAGAAGGTGTTAATTTTTATTTCAATTTTATTTTCTCAATTGTTTTTGTGTTGTTTTAATGTTGGAGGTTTATATGCTCATAAAAGTTTTGAAAAGTTTTCCCAGTAGAAAAGAAATAAAAGATCTGCAAATTTAATTTTGTCCCAGACTTTTGAAATCATTTTCTTAGTTTATAATATGTGCATATGCATTCTTTGTTTCTATATTTGAATAATTAAATATTCCCAGTAGAAAAGTATTTTCTTTCTAATGGCAGTGTTAGGCCTTTTTTTTTTCTTTAAAGATTTTATTTATTTATTTGACAGAGATAGAGACAGCCAGCCAGAGAGGGAACACAAGCAGGGGGAGTGGGAGAGGAAGAAGCAGGCTCATAGCCGAGGAGCCTGATGTGGGGCTCGATCCCATAACGCCGGGATCACACCCTGAGCCGAAGGCAGATGCTTAACCCGCTGTGCCACCCAGGCGCCCCAGTGTTAGGCCTTTATCCAACGAAGGATAATAAGATATATTTAAACAGGTGATGACTTTAGTGAGGCATAATGAGGTGGATTTGGCTGGATTCATCATGTTGTTTGCTTTGTGATACATGTGGAAAGTCCTTAACCTAAACTATGTATGCAGTGTTTTTGCAGACTATTTCATTATTGTGAAAGAACTGACCCCACACAGAATCTAATATATGATCATTGCAATAGCTAAATCCCAGAAAGCTATTAAGTTTGATAAATTTACCCTGGGACAATCACATTTTTAATTTTTTTCTTAAAGATCTTATTTATTTATGTGCCAGAGAGACAGCCAGCGAAAGAGGGAACACAGCAGGGGAGAGGGAGAGGAAGAAGCAGGCTCCCAGCTGAGGAGCCCAATGTGGGACTCGATACTGGAACACCGGGATCACGCCCTGAGCCGAAGGCAGACGCTTAATGACTGCGCTACCCAGGCGCCCCACATTTTTAAGAGGAGAAGGAAATTGTTAATATTGTTAAGTGGTTCTCCAAATTTAAATGTAAATCAATTAGTTTGCAAGTAGATAAAAGATGGTATCAGTAGTATTTCAGCTACCCAAGGAAGTTATATTAACTGTAGTTGAAATCCACACATGAGGTCAGCTTTGGGGGAAATTGCTATATGAATAACTTACAGTTTATAAAATCTTTAGAAAATGTATATACTTCTGGAAGTTCACCACATTCATGACCTATTGTTTTCATTCAGTTCAAAATATTTTTCTTATTTCCCTTCAGATGNTCCTATTAATCTTTTAAAAATCTCTACTATGTCAAGTAACTTTGAATAGCATTTTAGCAAAAGTTTTAAAAAAACTTTATTTTATGTCATAATCTAAAAATATTTATTTACTTAAAAATATCCTTAGCAACTCAATCC
>NC_048223.1:3608481-3621724 GCF_002007445.2 Ailuropoda melanoleuca
TTTTTTTCCCCTTCCCCTATGTTCATCTGTTTCTTAAATTCCTTAAATTTTGTATGAGTGAAATCGTATGATATTTGTCTTTCTCTGACTGACTTATTTTGCTTATTTTGCTTAGCATAATACTGTCTAGCTCTCTCCACATCATTGTAAATGGCAAGATGTCATTTTTTGATGGCCAAGTAATATTCCATTTATATATATATACCACACCTTCTTTATCCATTCATCAGTCAGTGGACATTTGGGCTCTTTCCATAATTTGGCTATTGTTGGTAATGCTGCTGTAAACATCAGGGTGCATGTGCCCCTTTAAATCAGTATTTTTCTATCCTTTGGGTAAACAGTAGTGCAATTGCTGGGTCATAGGGTAGCTCTATTTTTAACTTTTTGAGGAACCTCTATACTGTTTTCCATAGTGGTTGCACCAGTTTGCATTCTCACCAACAGTATGAGACGGTTCCCTTTTCTCCACATCCTTGCCAACATCTGTTGCTTCCTGTGCTAATTTTAGCCATTCTGACTGGTGTGAGGTGATATCTCATTGTGGTTTTAATTTGTATTTCCTTGATGATAAGTGATGTGGAGTGTCTTTTCATGTATCTTGACCATCTGGATGTCTCTTTGGAAAAACTATAGTAAGTTTTAAAATCAAGAAGTTTGAATCCTCCTTTGTTCTTTGTTTTTAAGATTATTTTGGCTTGTTAGAGTTTTCTTTTGTTTCCATATGAATTTTATGTTTAGCTCATTAATGCCTTAAAAAAGGCAACTTCGATTTTGATAGAGATAATGTTAAACGTATAGATGAATTTGCAGAGTATTGTCATCTTAACTATTAAGTTGTCTGATCTATGAACTTGGAATATCTGTGCTTTTATTTAAATCTTACTTGATTTATTTCAACATGATTTTTTAGTTTTCAATACACAAGTTTTATACTTTTTCATTAAATTTATTCCTACGTATGTTATTTTTTGGTACTGTTATAAATGGAATTGGTTTGTTTCATTCATTGCCAGTGTATAGAAGACACTTGATTTTTGCATATTGATTTTATGTCCTACCACATTGTTGAACTTGTTTATTAGTTCTGATAGTGTTTACCAGATTCCTTAGGAATGTCTATGTGCAAGATCCATCACTTTCTTCATTCTCAATCTCAATACTTTTGTTATTATTTTTTTCTAACCTAATTGCCCTGGCTAGAAGCTCTAGTACAGGGGCGCCTGGGTGGCTCCAGTCAATTAAGTGTCTGCCTTTGGCTCAGGTCACGATCCTGGGGTCCTGGGATCGAGCCCCACGTCGGGCTCCCTGCTCAGCAGGGAGTCTGCTTCTCCCTCTCTCTCTGCCCCCCCCACTTGTGCGCGCACTCACTCTCTCTCTCAAATAAATAATATCTTCAAAAAAAAATAGAAGATCTAGTACAATTAAATAAAAGTGGTGACAGTGGACCTTCTAGTCTTGTTCTTTGGTCTTAGGAGGAGCACATTTGGTCTTTCTTCATTGAATATAATCTTAACAGTGAGGCACTTTATAAATGCTTTTTATCAGATTAAAGAAGTTTCGTCCCATTTCTAGGTTGTTGACTGGTGGTTGTTTAGGGGTTTTGTTTTGTTTTGTTTTGCAGTGAGAAGGTACTGAACTCTGTCAAATACTTTTCTGCATCTGTTGAGCTGATTGTGTTTTTTACTTTTTTATTATTAAATCATTCCTTGATTTTTGTATGTTAAACCAGTATCTTATTACTGTCATAAATCCCACTTGGTCATGGTGTATAAATCTTTTTATATGTTGCTGTATTCCATTTCCTAGTGTTGAGGACTTTCGTAGCTATAGTCATAAGAGATATTAGTGTAGCTTTCTTCCCTTGTGAGGTCTTTGATTTTGATATCATGGTGTTAGTGACTCATAGAATGAGGTGGGATACGTTCACTTTTATTTTTTAGAAGAGTTTATGAAGGATTAGTATTTATTATTAAGCATTTGGTAGAACTCACCAAAGAAGTTATCTGTGCCTGGGTTCTCCGTGGAAATTTGATTACTAATTCAATCTCTTGTTATGGTTCTATTCAGGTTTTCTTTTTCTTCTTCAGTTAGTTTTGGTAGATTATATCTTTCTAATAATTTGTCCATTTTATCTGGTGTATCTAAGTTTTTATTATATGATAGTTCATATTATTTCTTTACAATTTTTTTTTCTTTGTAAGGTTGATAGCAGTATGCCTCCTTTTGTTCATGATTTTAGTAATTTGAGTCTTCTCTCTGTTTATTCATTAGTTCAGCTAAAAGTTTGTCAGTTTTGTTGATCCTCTCAAAACAAAAAGTTTTGTTCATTTTCTTTTTTTTCTATTTTATTTCTACTTTAATCTTTACTATTTCTTTCCTTCTGCTTGTTTTAGTTTTAATCTGCTTTTTTAAAAAATTTTCTTGAAGTGGAAGATTGGGTTACTGATTTGAGAAACATCTTTTTAAAAACATTGTGCATTGACTAGCATAAATTTGGGGTTAAGCATGGTGCTAGCTGTATTTTATAAGTTTTTGGCATTTTGTCCTTTCATTTTCATTCATCTCAAAGTATTTTCTAATTTTCCTTGTGAATTTTTTGCTAGTTTGTTGCCTGTTGAGAAGTGTATTGTTTAATTTCCACGTATTATGAATTTCCCCAATTTTTTTCTGTTACTGATTTCTAAATTTAATTTCATTGCTTTCAGAGAACATTTTATATGATTTCAATCTTTTAAGGTTTATTGAAGTTTGTTTCATGGACCAATGCATGATCTGTCTTGGAGAATGATCCACATACACTTGAGAAGAATGTAGTCTGCTGTTGTTGGATGCAGTGTTCTATAAATGACAGGTTTAGTTCAAAAAAATGTTCAAGTCTTCTGTTTCTTTATTGATTTTCTGCTCAGTTGGTCCATTCATTATTGAAAATGGGATGTTGAAGTGTCAAACTATTATTTTTTTTTTTTAAGATTTTTTATTTATTTATTTGACAGAGATAGAGACAGCTAGCGAGAGAGGGAACACAAGCAGGGGGAGTGGGAGAGGAAGAAGCAGGCTCACAGTAGAGGAGCCTGATGTGGGGCTCGATCCCGTAACGTCGGGATCACGCCCTGAGCCGAAGGCAGACGCTTAACTGCTGTGCCACCCAGGCGCCCCTGAAGTGTCAAACTATTATTGTTGAATTGCCTGTTTCTTCCCTCACTTCTGCCCAGTTTTGCTTGTTTATTTTGTGACCCTCTTGTTATGTGCACATATATGTATAATTGTTCCATTTTCCTGGTGAATTGATCCTTTTATTATTATGAGATGTCCTTTCTTGTCTCCTGTAATATTTTTGTCTTAAAGGCTATAGCCACTGCACTTTTTGGTTAGGACTTGCTTGCATGCTATTTACCTTTTTGATTGTTTTACTGTCAACCTGTTTGTTTTTAAATCTTAATTGTGTCTCTTGTTTGCTGCGTATAGTTGGATCATGTTTTTTTCTTTCTTTTATACCCATTCTGCCAATCTTTGCCTTTGATTAGATCATTTAACCCATGTCTATTAAGGTAGGATTTATATCAGACATTTTCTTTAAATTTTTTACTTTGAGTATACTTATTACATTAGTTTCGGGTGTACGACATAGTGACTCAAGATCTCTATACATTATGCTATTCTCACCATAAGTGGAGCTACCATCTGTCACCATACACCAGTGTTACAGTATCATTGACTTTATATTCTCTATGCCGTGCCTTTTATTCCTGTGACCTATGCATTCCATAACTGGAAACCTCTATCTCCCACTCTGCCCTACCCATTTTTGCCCATCCCCCAGCCCCCTTCTCTGGCAGCCATTGGTTCTCTGTATTTATAGGTCTGATTTTGCTGTTTGTTTTTTTTGTTTTTTAGATTCCACACATGAGTGAAATCATATGGTATTTGTTTTTCTCAGTCTGATTTATTTCACTTAGCATCATACCTTCTAGGTCCATCCATGTTGTTGTTGCAAATGGTAAAATCTCATCCTTTGTTATGGCTGCATATTATTCCAGTACACACACGTGTGTGTGTGTGTGTGTGTGTGTGTGTGTGTGTCACATCTTCTCTATCCAGTCATCTATTGATCGACACTCAGCTGCTGCTTGTTTTCAATTTGTCTTAACATTCCATCTTTCTTTTACATGTTTGCTTGGTATATCTTTTCTTTTTCCTTTCAGTCTACTTTCTCATTACATTTGAATGAGTTTCTTTTAGAGAGCATGTAATTGGATCATTAAAAAAATATCCATTTATCTATTTTGATAATGTATGTCTCTTCATTGTTATGTTTAATACATTACATTTAATGTACTATTGATAGATTTGAATTTATACCTGCCTGTTTTCTTTTTCATTCTTCTGTGTCTCATTTCCTGTCTTTTTTTTTTTTTTTTAGCATTATTTGAATCTTTTTGTGGTATTTAATCTGTCATTGTGCTTGGATTTTATCTTTGTGTATTGGATTCTATCTTTATGAGTAGTGTTTTTAGTGGTGGCTCTCAACCCACACGAGTTGAGACTTTTCTGGTTTTTTGTACATGTGTACTGTATCCTGGATATTGTATTTTGAATATTATGTTAAAAGATTTGGAGTCTTGGGGCTCTGGGGTGGCTCAGTCATTAAGTGTCTGCCTTCGTCTCAGGTCATGATCCCAGCGTTCTGGAATCGAGCTCCGCATCGGGCTCCCTGCTCAGCGGGAAGCCTGCTTTTCCCTCTCCCACTCCCCCTGCTTGTGTTCCTCTCTTGCTGTCTCCCTCTCTGTCAAATAAATAAATAAAATCTTTAAAAAAAATAAAGATTTGGAGTCTTATTAAGATGCTATGCAGGAAATTGATTTTCTTAATCAGTAGGTAACCACCAAAATTTAATCCTCATTAAAGCCCTTATCTTTCCCAAGCTGTTTATGCTTGTAACTGCTGCCAATTTTCTCTCTCCCTGTTCTCTCTAAGGTTTCTTACCAGGAGGCTCACTCTCCACTGCCCTACCTGCTCTTGTCCACTCTCGCCACCACATGGCACCACCTCCAAGACAGAAAATTGTTTTCTTTTTGGTCCAGCGAGTCTATTGGGCCAGAGTAGAATAGCTGAGACCCCATTACTTCCATTTATAAACATGATCTCCCCTTGGGCCAGTTCCCAGGAAGCATTTTCTTCCTGATATCTGTTTATGTCATGAGAAATCTTACTGCAGAATTTTTTTTGTGTGTGAAATGAATTCTTCACATATCTCATCATATTCAGTAAAGTATGTAAACGGACTCAGTTTAACATTTGTAGCTAACATTATCCTTGGTAATAGCATGTATGAATTAGTGTGTTTATAATCCACAAAACTTTTGGTGAGCCGAAATAGATGGATTAATATAAATGTGTCACCATTACTATAAGAACATTTCAAAGACCAGACCCACCCATTTATGAAATGAATTTCATATTCAGAGGAAACATATTCGAACTAGTTGTTTCTGCCTTTTAATTCTACCATCTTATCACCAGAAACAAGGAAGAGTAGCTCATTAGATTGTATTTATTTTTCTAGTATTTTTTCCACTGCACCCTACCTTAAAGGTAAATATTGAAGGGTTCTGTGTGGCTGCAGTTATGGGGAAAAGGAAGGCCCAGGTGTAGCAGCAACATGCTGTAGCCTGGGGGGGAACTGGATTACTGGTCAGATGCTGGCAGTACTTCTTAATGGCTGTGCAACCTCAGGGAAAAGCCTTTAAATAACTCCTCTGTGCCTCAGTTTCCACGTCTGTTATAATACCTCATTTCCAAAGCTCTTTATGATTCTTGGGCATCCCAGCCTTTTTCATCCATTAATGGAAGATTAAAAAATGTAATAATAATAATAATAATGTCTAGTGAATTTACTGCATAAAAACTAATTAAACCCTAAACGTATAAGATTTAGGGAGACTTAGAGGCCATATTTTTGGCTATTCCAGTCAAATCTGATTTGAACTAGTTTGTTCTTTGGCAGTGATTTTACAGAGGCTACCCCTGAACATGTGTGTTAATTTGGATTTTCTTTCAGTAAGGTAGAGCTATTTTAATATTCAATCCAGAATCCGTGGGCAAGCTAAATAGGAACACAATGCACCTGTTGCTTTTAAACTTCCAATTTTGGGGGCTCTTTATCTAGGCATCCATTAAATTTCCATTTGTCTTTGTCTTGCTTTATTCAAAGAAGTGAATAAAAGTTTTATATCTTTTAATTAGCAAGAGGTATTTAAAGGGTCACTTAAAAATGAAGAATCAACAGTCCTTTTGAATGTGTAAATAAAAGTTCCTTCCATACAGTGCTGAGTACCCGTTATTTTGTAATAGTTTCATGAGTGATTCTTTAAAATCTGTAAGCCACCATATCCATTAAAATTTCTCTTTCAGGAAGCACATTATTTTGAATAGTGGTTGAATTAAGAATTGTGTTTAATGGCAAGGTAATACAAAATAAATTTTTCACCTAGCAAATTGGCAAAGTTTAAAGGGAGGTAATATTTATTAACACTGAGATGGTCACTCACGTGATTTGTGTTTAAACTGAAGGAGCTTTGCTAGAAAGAAAATAGTTTGGCAAAATGTTCCCTAAGTTGTGACAACACTCAACTATAGAACACAAATCCTTCTAAAATTATTTAATTATAAGATGTTTGTACAATACTTATATAAATTGAAATTTTGTAACATTAGTCACAATACTAGAAAGGTGTGAACAATAAAAATGGAATAGTTTGAATAAGTGAAGGTAGTCATTGGTACCTTACATTTAAACACATATATTTGTTAGTTCACAGTATTTCTAATAATGTTTATTATAAAACCCCCCATGCATACACACAGAAGCATAAAGTCATACACACACACACGCACACAAAAACACACAGGATATTCACCAACATTTTAAGAATAGTTTTTTTTTGAAAGTGGGTTTAAGAGTTATGTTCATTTCTTTATACTTACTGATGCTTTACAAATGATGATGTTTTACTGTTGTGATCAGAAATATATGTATATATGTACCTCTATTTGTAATAGTTCAGCAACTTTTCCAAAAATCTAAGCACTGAAGTTCAGTTCTGACACTAACAACCCAGAGTTAGGACAGACTCCACAAGTTTAAAGGTACAATCCCCAGTAAGACTGCTGCCACTGAAGCCCTAACCTCAGGGATCCCCAGGTCACCCATACTTAAGAGCAGCTGGCTACAGATCACCCTCTCAGATTTGATCATTCACTAGAATGACACAGAATTCTAAGTGCTACATTTACAATGCAGGTTTTATTATGAAGGGTAAAGATTAGGACCAGCCAAAGGAAGAGACACATTGGGTGAGATCTGGTAGCATTTCAGGCATGAAACTTTCATGCATCTTTCCTGTGGAGTCAGAATGCATTCACTCCCAACATACTGATGTGTTTGCCACCTAGAAGCTCACTCCAGCTTCAGTGGCCAGAGTTTTTATTGAGGTGTCATTACATAGGCATGGTTACTTGAATCATTAGCCAAGTGGTTGAAGTAAATCTCCAGACTCTCTCATCTCCCCAGAAGTTAAGAGATAAGTAAATATAACATAGCTCAAAATATCACTGTCTTAATATAGTGACCTTTTGGCATGATCAGCCCCCATCCTGTGACATCTCCTTAGCATAAACTGAGGTGTGGTCCAAGGGCCCACCATGATTAATAAAGACACTCCCATCGCTCAGAAAATTCTGAGGGTTCAGAAGTGTCTCCCCAGAGCCTGGGACAAAGGCCAGACAAAATCTTTCATACGCAACAGCACAAAGTTACCTGAAACAACTGAACTTGAGTAGCCATCACTTCCTGTGGAAATGGAAGAAAATGATTAATACATGAGAGATTAATCAAAGCCTAATTAAATATTTCTTTTTTAAGCAAGGCATGTATGCATTCATGGGACTATTAGCACATTAACTTATATTTACCCAGCATGGATTCTTGTGAAATAAGGTTTATAAATTGTGAATGCTTGAAAAATACCGTTTACATTTAATAAGTTTCATCAAGGCTTTCAAATAAATCAAATGTAATATTACAGATATATTATCTCATTTGAATATATGCCATGAAGTACTACACTAATATAGACACAAATACTGTTTTTTATAATACAGGATAATTAAAAAATAACCTCACTATTTAAATCTTGGAGATGTAATGAATATTGTAATTTTTAGAAGATGTCTTTAATGTAACTATAACTGTCTGCAATTTTTAAAGTCCATTACTGGATAAATCCAGTAGTGGATAAATCCAGTCATCTGAATAATATAATTAATGTCACTATCCTACTAAAATCTAATAGCAAATCCTTTAGACATGTAAGATGTGCTCTAACTCATTTGTCTTTCATTTAGCTACAAATAGGAAATAGCCCTCCAGCAATGCCTCCATTTTCTTTCTCCTAGTTTCTTCCAATTTGAAACTCATTACCAACAGCGCTTGTAAAATCATGTCTGCTAGAACCATTCTCACTGCTGGTAGAGGATGGGGAGTTATTGATGTCAGCTTGAAACTGAGAATAAAGTCTTCACCAGGGATGCTTAGTAATGCCTGTTAAATGGCTGAATGGCAAACAGCTTTTTTACACTACACTTGAAGACAGACACCTATTCTTGGTCTCTTCACAAGCTGGTTTATTTCACCTAGTGAAATTACAGTAATACATGCTTGTTGAGGATTTGCTGTGTGCCAGGCACTGTTTTTAAAAGTGCTATCTGAGGGGGTGCCTGGCTGGCTCTGTTGGTGAATCATCTGGGATTCAACAGGGAGCCTGTTTCTCCCTCTGCCTGCCACTCCCCGTTTGTACTCTCTCTCTGTCAAATAAATAAAATCTTTAAAAAAAAATAGAATTTTTAATAAATAAATAAAAGTGCTCTCTGAATGTACCATGTCAGTCTTCACAACAGTTCTTTGAGGTGGATGTAGCTGTCATATTGCCCGTGACACAACAGATAACCCAACAGCAGAATAATCCTCAAAGTCCCATAGCCATTAGGGATACCTGGGATCTGTCTGTCTGAGCCACTGTTCATACTGTCTGATTTCAATGGTTTCATTGAGCTTTGCTTGCATGTCACTGTTTACGAAGGTGGAATTGAACAAGGTACAGCGTCACCTGCAATGTTGACTGCAGCAAGGGGTGTCCTTGTAAACGATCTCTTGCTGTGGAATGCCATTTATGATGCCAGGGCTGCCTTGTAAAGCAGCAAACCACAGCTTCACCAGCCTCGTCCTGTCTAGCCCATGTCATCTTTGCTTCTTTACTGGGTTCCAGTTGGCTTAGATTCCTCTGTACGCAGCTTAAGCCCTAAAAATGCAGACGACCTTTGGAATTAAGAGCTCTTGGAACTATATCATGCTAACTTGTGGAGACACAGTTCAGTTTTCTAATCTGAATTCTATCTGTTGTAAAGCCAAAACCCAGTCTCTTTTCAACCTGTGGCACTTTCTGTCCTTGCTGAGTGATTGGGAAATCTGAAAACGATCTACTGGATGTTACTGGGGAGGTAAATCCTGTGAACACTATCCCTGTTAAGGGATTTGTGCTTGTACCAACTAGAAATTATCCTGCCTTATGTAACATTTTGGATAAAAGTATATGGTAAAATTTTATAACAAAGGGAAGAGAACTTGAGGTGCAAAAGCAAAACAGCATCTCAAAGGAGAGGGGAGGTAAATCCCGCGAACACCTGCAACGTGTGAGGCAATGTGTAGGTATATTTTGATGTTAGTTGCTTTTTAAAACATTTATATATTTTTTAAATTTAAAGATCGGTATATTTTTTCAAGGTGTGACTCAATCACTTAAATCAGATTTGAGTTCTAAACTCTGCCTGACATGCTTGAGAACTGTTATTTTTCTGTACATAAGATCAGCCTCAAACATGCCTGAGCACAGGGACTGTATTGAAAGTACAGATTTCCAGGCCTGAACCCCAGAAGTACTGCTTCATATTTGGGATCCAGAATTCTGTATTTCTTCCTTCAAGTTTTTACCCTGAACATAAAAATATTCAAATCTCTATCTTTACCTAAATTCAGCAATTGTTAAAATGTGTTGCTTTTGTATTATACTCTACCATTTGCCACTATAGATAGTTGAATAGGTGACAGATGCGTGGACGGATAATTCCCTTTCACTAAGGCACTGAATCATCTGTTCTAACTAGTTTCTGACACTGTTTCTTCATTGTTTACGGTTCCCAGGATTAATGTAGAAAGGAACAACAGATACTTAGTTAGAAAGTTATACACAACATAAAACTGTCAAATAGTTCTTTTGTATTGTGAAATCATGTCAGACACATAAATATACATATTTAAACATGTACCTTTTAAAGACTAGTAAGAACCCATCACCCCCGTTCTCACCACCCTGTAAACCAGAACATTAGGAGAAACTTTGGGGGCCTGGGTATCGCAGTTGTTAAGCGTCGCCTTCGGCTCAGGGCGTGATCCCGGCGTTTGGGGATCGAGTCCCACATCGGGTTCGGGGATCAAGTCCCACATCGGGCTCCTGTGCTGGGAGCCTGCTTCTTTCTCTCCCACTCCCCCTGCTTGTGTTCCCTCTCTCGCTGGCTGTCTCTCTGTCACATAAATAAATAACATCTTTAAAAAAAAAGAACAACAACATTAGGAGAAACTTCAAGCCCCTGTGGGCCACAATGAAACACTTGCCCCACACCCTATCTCTGCATGTACCCATTTTCCTGAATTATATGTTATTCCCTAACTTTTCTTCAAAGTTTCCCCTGTGTATGTATCAGAAAAAAAAATGTTCTGTTTCATTTTCCTACATTTGGACATTCTTAAATGATATCATACATGTGTTCTCCAATGACTTGCTTTTATTTTTTTTGTTTATTGTCATATTTTCGAGATTCATTTCTCTTGATGTATATGGCTATAGTTTGTTTTCACTCCAGTATATTCTTGCATCATAGGAATATACCAGAATTTATTTGTTTAATGTACCATTGATGGACATTAGGAAAGTTTTTAGTTTCTTTTAATATGAATAGTATGTCAGCATTTTTGTATGTATCTTCTGTATACATGTTCAAGGGTCACTTGAGGGTATATTCCTAAGTCTGTCCAGGATTTAAGGTTCTAGAAACATTCACTTTCTACAAACCAGAGATTACCATCATTGAAGGAACAGGATCAATTCCTTGTCCTTTGATTGGCCTGCAGTTTGGTTTGACTTTTTGATATGCCCCAGAATACTTTTTTTTTTTTTAAGATTTTATTTATTTATTTGACAGAGAGACAGCCAGCCAGCGAGAGAGGGAACACAAGCAGGGGGAGTGGGAGAGGAAGAAGCAGGCTCCCAGCGGAGGGGCCTGACGTGGGGCTCGATCCCAGAATGCCAGGATCACGCCCTGAGCCAAAGGCAGACGCTTAACGACTGAGCCACCCAGGCGCCCCTGGAATACTTTTTTTAAAAATGATTTTATTTATTCATTTGAGAGAGAGACAGAGCACAAGCAAGGGGAGGGGCAGAGGGAGAGGGAGAAGCAAACTCCCAGCTGAGCTGGGAGCCTGATGTGGGGCTTTATCCCAGAACCTGGAGATCCTGACCTGAGCTGAAGGCAGAGGCTTAACCATCTGAGCCACCAGGTGCCCCACCCCCACCCAGAATACTTCTTTAACCCTTAAGACACATAGGACTTTGTACAACTAGCTCTAGTTCCAGAACTGAGTGGAAATGGTGCAAGACTGGTGGGATTCTGATCCATGCTTGGCAAGACAGTCATTTGAGCTGGAAATTTACATATATTGAGTCAACTCAGTATCTATATTGTCTACTGTCTTATATGGTAATCTAAAGTTTCTTTGACATACCTCGTCTATATTGGTGACTTTCTTCTCAGCTTGAACTGCATAAATGATCCCATTTTGTGATCTGATAAACAGAATGACACATTGAAAAGAAAATCCAAAACACACTTTGAATTTAAAAGTACTTGATTTTAGCAGGGTGGCTATTTATGTATGAGAGAGATAATATAATTAAAGATATGGAAAGTATTCAACCCTTTGCCTGACATTAGATAAGCATTCAGTAAATTATAGCCTTTGTTGATGTTGTTCATTGTTATCATCCAGAACTCAGAAATCTTGAAATTCCTTTCTCTGATAATGACTTTTTTTTCAATCTTGAACGAATCTGTGAAATCTCTCCCCCACCCTTTGTTTCAAATCTCATCTCAACCTCTATTTTACTTCTCTTGAGTTTTACTCAAAATGTTTACATATACATACTGTTTATTTAAATAAAATAAACTTCTTTTGGTCTCTTCTTAAACAAAACATGCCTGTTTTGAGCTTTTGATTCCTACCCTCCCCAGTCCCCACCATTTCCCCACCATCTTCCTCTCTAGTTCAGTTAATGGCACAGTCATCAGCTCCCGTACCCTGGCCTGAAAACCTACACTCATCCTTGACTCCTCTCTTCCTTCGTCCATCAGCAGCTCCTGTAGGTTCTGTCCTGACCACACATCACCCTCTCCAGGGTGGCCTCCCCGGTCTAAGCCAGCATCGGTCTCACCTGGATTTCGGCTGCCATCCCATCCTCACTGCTTCCACTCTTGCCCCTTCAAGAGAAAGTATAAATCAGCTCTCATCACTCCACTGATTAAAGTCCTCCGAAGACTGCCCAGCTGCAATTACAGCAATTCCCAAACATCTTGCCTCGGTCTTCTGGTAGGATCAGACTTGTCTCCATCTCTTCTCTCTGTTCTCTTCAGTCCTTGTGTCCCAGTCACACCTCTTCCTCACCCTTGAGTACCACAAGCTCAGTGCGATCTCGGGGACTTTGCGCGTATTGCCTGTTTTCCTAGAACTCCGTTCCTACATTTGTGGTGTCATACCTCCTTTCCTGGTTCAAACGGCTCGAAGGTTACCTCCTGAGAGAGGCTTTCCCTGAACCCCCTGGGACCCCGTCCATGTTTTTCTTGAACTTTTTAGTTTGTTTTCTTTATGTATCTGTACTATCCACATATAATCTTAAAATATTTGTTAATGTGTTTTTAATCTCATGCCACTAAAATATAATCTCCAGCATGATGGGTGGGCACCTGTTTTTCTGATTACTGCATTTTCAACATCTATGTTAGTGCCTGATATATAATAAGTGTTTAGTAAGTATTTGTTGACATAATGAAGGAATGAATTAAAAGTAACTAGAGA
>NC_048223.1:3625182-3651287 GCF_002007445.2 Ailuropoda melanoleuca
CAGTCAAAACTAGAGGCTCTGACGGCCAGGGTCACCGAGGCAGAGGAACGCGTTAGCGAATTGGAGGATGGGTTAGTAGAAGAAAAAACGAAAATAGAAGCTGGTCTTAAAAAAATCCACGCCCACGAATGTAGATTACGGGAGATTACTGACTCTATGAAACGATCCAATGTCAGAATCATCGGCATCCCTGAAGGGGTGGAGAAAAACAGAGGTCTAGAAGAGATATTTGAACAAATTGTAGCTGAAAACTTCCCTAATCTAGCAAGGGAAACAAGCATTCGTGTCCAAGAGGCAGAGAGGACCCCATCCAAGCTCAACCAGGACAAACCTACGCCACGGCATGTCATAGTGCAATTCGCAAATATTAGATCCAAGGATACAGTATTGAAAGCGGCCAGGGCAAAGAAATTTCTCACGTACCAAGGCAAAGGTATCAGGATTACGTCAGACCTGTCTACAGAGACCTGGAATGAGAGAAAGGCTTGGGGGGGCATTTTTAAAGCTCTTTCAGAGAAAAACATGCAGCCAAGGATCCTTTATCCAGCAAAGCTGTCATTCAGAATTGATGGAGAAATAAAGACGTTCCAAAATCGCCAGTCATTAACCAATTTCGTAACCACGAAACCAGCCCTACAGGAGATATTAAGGGGGGCTCTATAAAGATAAAAAGGCCCCAAGAGTGATACAGAGCAGCAAGTCACAACTGATACGGGTCTTGATCCCAGGACTCCGGGATCACGCCCTGAGCCGAAGGCAGATGCTTAACTACTGAGCCACCCAGGTGCCCCTTGAAGCCCTACCATTTCTAAGTTGCATTGGCTGTAAGTCATGTTCTGTTCGTCTGGGAAAGTACCTATTCCTTGTATCAAAAAAAATTAGCAAGAGCATAGGATATAGCATTCAAATCAAATGACTAGATAAGTTGAAAAAGATAATAGTGCAGGGCACAGAACTGAATTTTCAGCTATGAAATACAGGAACAAAAATTCACTGTGATCGCCACCTAGTGGCTGAACTATATACTTATGAATTATGTAATTCACATGAAGGAACTTGAAATACTATGAAGTATTTGGCTTTAAATAATTTCTTTAAATTCAGTTTTTTAATTTCTACTTGCATTAGAGTACTGGCCATGTGTTCCCACTGAAAATAATTTTGTCCCAAATATGTGTGAAAGAATAGCTAATAAAGACACGTTTGTTACATGTAGTCTATTTAAAGAAAAGAAATGACATAATTTCTTGAAATAAAAAAGGATGATAGTATTCAAAATAACCAAGAAGATACAAATCCCACAAAGTGGTATTTTTCACACTAGTATTGGTAGGACAATGCTCCATAACAGAGTTATTTATGTAAATAAATATGGGATATTATAGTTACACAAAATTAACCATTTTGCTTTGTTTTGGTTTCCTACAGAACCAATCTGTATCCTTAATGGTAATTTCAAAGCTCAAAGGGGAATATAATATACTGTTTACCACACATAATTTGATCATGTTTATTCCTTCAGTTCTCGTAACATCTGTGAGTAATAAATATAACAAAAATCATTTGATTACATAAACATGTATATAATTTTTCTTAGAAATATAATCTATACTGAATAGCCCCATAATCTAAATTATAATTTTCTAATTTATTGATCCTCAAATTTTATTACATGAGGTACTTTTAGGTTAAAATCACATGGCTAATATAAGAATTAAGCAACTCACTGAGGTGATAAAACAGTATTCTTAAGATCATTATATGACTTTTAGTTGAATTGTTTTTAATAGTTCAGAAAAAGGGGTAGGGATATCTGATTTCCAGTCTAATTTGGGTACTCTCTTAAACACAGTTCTTAAAGGAATTGAAGTTTATTCTTCATGACAAACTGAAACATGTAATTTCTTCAATTTATTCTAAAGACACTAGAGTTTTTTGTTTTTGCTTTTTCTCAGGTAGCTCTAATTTGACATTGTTTCTAGTTACTATTATTTTTTCTTTAGTCTCTCCTGACTCTCACTCTCTGTCAACACCTATACGTCTTCTCTCCTTAAGAACTGGTGTTCCCCGAGGTTGGGCCACTCCCCTGCCCTGCCTTTTCTCCCTCTTCGACCTAGCCCATTCACCGAACCTTTTTACACACTCTCCTGATCTTGGTAATTTGCCTTAAACCGCTTAAGAATCCCTTGGCACCCACCCATATCAGTCTCCTGTGCTCTGAACCTGCATTTTCAACTGCCTATAGACCACTTGCCCTGGAAGGACCCTGGATCTCAAACTCAGTGGTCTGCGATTCAATTTTGGCACGTCGCTCCAGAGCACATACCCTCTATTCTTTCCGTCCTCTGGAGGTTGCAGGGACCCACCTCAGAACTTGAGAATCTTTCCTCATATCCAGTCTGTTACTGAGACAGGAGTATCTTTTCAATGTTGCTTATTACTCTTCCACTTACTCCTCCTTACGTTACAAATTAACTTGCCCTCCGTCTGCACTCCTGTAGGCACCTCCTGCCTAACTGAACCTCATTCATAGAGGTTCTAAGTGTAAGTCCAATTACTTCACTTTCTATTTTATTGGCATACAGTTTACTCTTTGCACAGAGTATAGGTCTTGCATAATCTTCACCCCCTCCCCACCTTCCTTTCTAGCCTGTCTGCTAAATTTCTATACGTAGCCTTGACCGCTTGCAATACTGAGCCTCCTCTGTGCAACTGTTCATTTTGCACCTACTCTCCCTGCAAAACCTTTGCCCCTTGTGGAGGTGCTGGCTGGGTCTAACAGGTCAGCACTCACATCACAGGATACCTTCTCTGCCTAGGTTGAGCACCCTTCCTCTCTAATCTCTTCACACACTATGAATCTACCCCTGATCCCACGAGTTACTTGCCTCATGATAACCATTCACGTTTTCAAAAAAAATCTGTGTATTTTCTGCAGAACTTCATGTCCTCAAAGACAGACATGTCTTTCTACATCTTTCTGTGTCTAGCAGCAAGCACAGCAGCTGGTCCTTGAGATGGCATTGTGGAATGTTTCCCAAATAAAGAAATGTTTGATTTATTTCATGACTTTGTTGTCAGACAGTATTAGAAGAAATAGTTCCACAATTCACGATGCTTCTGAGTGGGATTTTGACGAGTAACCAGAATGTCCCAGACCTCATGGGCATCAACAGCCACTCTTCCCTTTAATGCCCAGATCACTGGAATCTGACCCTCTGTCCAATTTGCCTTTCAGGAAGTACAATCTGTATTTATTTCTCATCCCAGACAACTTCTGGAAGTCTTGGGGAATGTCCCTTCCTGGTGGTGGCTGGTTTCCTCAGCATGGGCTGACCCCAGACACTGCTTTGCCTCTATGTTGGTGACCACTGGCTCTTTCTGAAGCCAGCTTTCTGCCAGCTAAGCTGTTATTTCTGTGACATCCCCTAGGAGAGGTGTGTGTGTGTGTGTGTGTGTGCACACGCACGTGCATATGCACACAAAACTTAAGGCCTAAAAAAACAGCTGCCAGCTGGAGTTGCTCTTCTAGTCTGTAGTTTCACGGCCATCCATAGAGCCCTATTTTGGATGTTCCTCGCCTCTCTGATCTAAACGGGGTATTAGCATAATTTAATCAAGGGTGCCTCAGCAGTCAGAATGCTTGAGTTTTAATTCTGACTCTGTCACATATTGACATTATTGATTCTTTAGCAAGTTACTTATCCTCCTATGCCTCAGTTTTTCCTCTGTAAATTAAGGGTAATAGTAATAGTCCCTGCTACATAAGGTTGATGCCTAGATTACAAGATTTAATACATGTAAAGTAGTTACAGTAGTGCCTGGACCACAATAAAAGCTCAGCAAGTATTAACTATTACTATAAATATATATATATATATATATATATATATATATATATATATAGAACATAGCTTCCTCCAGCAGGAGCTCCTTCCTGGTGTGCATGGTGTCCAGGATCCGGTTATTTGGGTTCTCCGAGAGAGAGCGTAGTCTCCACCTTACCCCACTCTCTCAGGTCTTTTTCATTCTGTAGGAGGGACCTTTTCAAAGAACAGCCACCAATGCACTGTTCCCATTTTTCAGGAAATATCAGTCCCTGCCCTGCTGTGTGGCATTGCTTTCTGATTACAGAAAGATACCAGATTCCCCAGTCTGTAGAGCCACAGGCCCAGAGCCTGGGTTACTTTGGGAACTAAGACAGCATTTATGGGCCTTCAGCATCACAGCCCAAGGTACAGCTCTCCCAGGCTTGTTCCTTTAGCGCACTTAGACAGGAGATGAATCTCGGCTTCTGACATCCCTTGCTGTCTTCTGGACCAACATCCCAGTGTAAGAAAACAAAGATACATGCACATACACATATTATAAACAGAAATTTTATAGACAAGTAGCAATTTTCAGAAAGAAACTCAGTTTAACCTGTATTTATAGAAGATTTGTTTTTTCCCTTCAAGGAGAAGATCCACAAAACTATTTGCAACCATGGTGAAAACAAACTCCTATGTGATTATGCATCACAGTTTTGTGACATTGTCTCCATCTTTCCCATTCTAAAATAGGATCTTTTCTTTTTTATGTTGGTTAAGCAAAAGGGTCTTTAAATCACTGGCTTTCAAACATTCTTTTTTTAATTTAAAAAAAATTTTTTTAAAGTAATCTCTACACCCACCATAGGGCTCAAACTCAGCCCCAAGATGGAGATTCACATGCTCTACTGACTGAACCAGCCAGGCGCCCCCTTAAACATTCTTGATGACAATCTGCTGTGACCCAGAGTAAACAATATATATGTATGTATATATTTGTATATAAAAACATTTATATGTATATATATATTATATATATGCTATATATAACATTTCACCAAGCAAATATTCAACACAGTGAGTATGCAGCATGTGGGCAATACAGTTTGATTTTTTTTCTATTTTATTTTATTCTAGTGTGGTAAATTTTATTTAAAAAATTTTTAATTGTGAATCATTAAATTGATTTCACAGCTCACAGATTGTATGTACAGATTGTAAAACACTATATTAGAGCAATGTTTCTCAAACTTCGTTGTTAAGAATTAGTGAAATAGCTATACTTATATCAGACAAAATATACCTTAAGGCAAAAATTGTTACTAGAGATAAAGAACATTTTACAATAATAGAAGTGTCAATCCATCAAGAAGACATAACAATTATATACATTTATACATCTAAAAACAGAGCGCCAAAATATATGAAGCAAAAAAAATGACGGAATTCAAGAGTAAAATAGACATTTCATTAAATAAGAGTTGGAGACTGCAATACCCTACTTACAGTAATGGATAGAACAACTAAACAGAAGGTCAAAAGGGAAATCTTATACACCAAACTAAACATAGACACGTATAGATCACTCTACCCAACAACAGTGGAATATACATTCTTCCCAAGTGCACATGGGACATTCTCCAAGAGAGATTACTGATTAAGCCAAAAAACAAGTCTCATAAATTTAAAACAACTGAAATCATATAGATTTCACAATGGAATAAAACTAGTAATCAATAAAAATAGAAGGAAAGTTGGGAAATCTGAGGAAATTACCACACCCTTAAATAAGCAAAAGGACAGGAAGAAATTACAAGAGGAATTGGAAAATACTTTTGAGTAAATAAAACCTCAGTATACCAAAGCTTACGGTATACAGCTAAAACAGAGCATAGAGAGGGGGGCCTGGGTGACTTGGTTGGGCATCTGACTCTTGATTTCGGTTCGGGTCATGATCTCAGGGTTGTGAGATTCGGCTCCACGTCGGACTCTGTGCTCAAGAGGGAATCTGCTTAAGATTGTCTCTCCCTTTCTTCCCCTCTACCCCTCCTCTCTCTCTCTCTCTAATAAGTAAATAAATCTTTTAAAAAAGAAACACAGCATAGAGAGAAATTTATAACTATCAACACCTATATTAAAAAAGAAGAAAGACCTCAAATAGTAACCCAACTTTCCACCTTAGAGAGAAGCCAAACCCTAAGCAAGTAGGAGGAAATAACAGAATTTAAAGTAGAAGTAAATGAAATAAAGAAAGGAAAAGCAATAGGCCAGACTGACAAAACCAGAAGTTGGATCTTTGAAAATATCAACAAAATTGAGAAATCTTAAGCTAGACTGACCAAGAAAAAAAAAAATAGACTCAAAGTATTAATATCAAGAGTGAAAACGGAGACATTACTAACAAGCTTATAAAAATTAAAATGTATTACAAGAGAATACTATGAACAGTTCCATACCAACAAACTGGAAAACCTAGATGAAATGGACAAATTCCTAGAAAAACACAACTGAAACCGACTCCAAGAAGAAATAGAAAACCTGAATAGAGCTGTATAGCAAGAGATCGAATTAGTCATTTAAAAATTTCTGACAAAGTAAAGCCCAGGTCTGGATGGCTTCATGAATTCTACCAAATGCTTAATGAAGAGTTTAATACCAGCCCTTTACAAGAAATGTAAGAATGGTGAACACTTATTTCCCAGCCCATTCTGTGAAGCCAGTATTACCCTACTAGCAAAATCAGACAAAGACATCACAAGAAGTGAAAACTATAGAGCAATATTCCTTATAAATTAATACAGATGCAAAAATGCTCCACAAAATACTAGCAATGTATGAAGTAACCAAATCCAGCAATATATAATAGGGATTATATACCGTGACCAAATGCAGTTTGTCCCAAGTATGAGAGGTTGGTTTATCTTTGGAAAATCAGTCAATGTATGTACCATATTAATGGAATATAGTACAAAAATCATATGATCATATCAGTAGATAGAGAAAAAGTATTTGACAAAGTGAAACATCCTGCATAATTAAAAACACTTAACAAACTAGGAATAGAAGGGAACTTCCTCAACTTAATAAAAGGCATCTATGAAAAGCATCATGCTTAATAGCAAAAGCCGAAAGCATTCCCCCTAAAGTCAAGAACAAGACAGGATATCTCCTCATGCCACTTATATTCAACATTGTACTGGAGGTTTTAGCCAGGGCAGTCTGGCAAGGAAAAGTAATAAAAGTCATCCAGATTGGAAAGGAAGAAGTAAAGCTATCTCTATTTGCAGATGGCGTCATCTTGTATGTAGAAAATCCTAAGGAATACACACACATGCACACACAACTAGCACTAATAAGTGAGTTCAGCAGTAGGAGTGTAAAACAGTGAAGCCACTTCGGAAAACAGTTTGGCATTCCCTCAAAACGTTAAGGCTAATTCCATTCCTACTCAAGAATTGAGAACTTACGTTCACACCAAAATTTACACTAATTTCACAGCAGTGTTATTACAAATAGTAGCCAAAAGGTAGAAACAACCCAAATCATTAATCAGCTGATTAATGAATACATAAAAAGTGATGTGTCCATGCAATGAAATATTACTCAGCCACGAAAAGGAATGAACTACTAGGACATGCTACAACATGGATGAACCTTGAAAATATTATGCTAAGTCAAAGAAACCAGACACAAAGGCTACATGTTACCTGATTTCATTTATATGGAATGCCCAGGTTAGGGAAATCTGTAGTGACAATGGTTTCCAGGGGCTGGAGCAGAAGATGGGAAATAACTGCTAATGCGTATGGGCTTGCTTTCTGGAGCGATGAAACTGTTCTGGAATTACATATCTATCATTAAAAACATCCCTTTAAAGTTACTATCTTTGTGACCCTAAACAGTAATAACAGTAAACTTAAACAATAGCATAAATGTACAGTGCTAATTATGTGCTAAGTCTTGTGCTAAACCCACTACAGCCTAGTGAAGTAGGTATATTATTATCTCCAAGGGAGAAACCTATTACAGAGAAGCCAACATGTTACTTGATGTTTCAGACCTCATCTCTACACCTCTGTGTAGAATAATTATCTTATAATCAGGGATTAGGAACCTTTAAGAGGATTAAATGAGTTAATACATAAAGCCCCTTACTTAGTACATTGTTTGTGCATGGTACACATTCAGAAAATGGGTTGTGTTTTATCCCGAAGTGGGTGTTGTGTGGCACATATATTTTTCATGTAAAAGGTCATTCTAACTTGCAGTGTGTTACAGTGTTAGTAGTGTATAACATTTTCCTTTGTTTTTGAATACAGGAGCCCCTGGACTAGCTGTCCCTCCACCTGCAGGCTACCCAGGAGGCTTGCCTGTGGGATACTACAGTCCGCAGCAGCCCTATGCCTTCCCCTCGTACCAGCTACCTGGTGGTATCCATCCTATCCAGTACCAGCCTGGCAAATATCATATGCCAAATCAACCTGTTCCAATCACATGGATGCCAGGGCCTGCTCTTATGCCAAACTGTCCTCCTGGTCTGGAATACTTAACCCAGGTACTCCACACAAATCCAAACAATTTTCTTATATGAAACATGACTGGGGATCTGACAAAAAGAGATCCAGAGCTGGATAGAGCGGATGAAGGTGATGGGTCAGTGATGACAAGGGTCCTGTTTGTGAGACCGTAGGAGTGGTGGTACTGATTTCAGATACGTGAAGGGAAAATGAGTGCAGGAATGTATTTGGTGGGATCAGTAGGCTTTCTAAAGGATGTGTGCTGAATTTTAAGGTATGTAAGGTGTCCTGGAGAAGGCAGTTTAAAAAACAGGAACAGAGGAAAAACAATGGAAGATGCTAGATGAGGTGTTTGCAAAGAAGAGTTAACACCAAGAACAACAACAGTAGAGCAGAACAGTAGACCGTGAATCAGTCACTGAGTGCCTCTGCCCATCCCTTTTTCTCATTACCCACCATTTTCATTAGCCACTCCTGCCACCCTCTAAACATAAAATGTCAATAGAAAGAGAACTACCAAGGGTTTTGCTTCAGGCCAAATTCCAGAGACCCCTCTTCCCACAACACAGTGGATTCTTATTTTCCATCCTTGTAGACGTTCTGAAGCTATCAGGATATCCGGCTCAGGAACTGGGGCAGTATGTCAAAGCCATGTACCAAATGGTATTGTTTAAAACCACATGTCAGAGACTCAAAAGAATTGCTTAATGAAAATAAGATGAAGCAAGTACTGGAAGTTCCTTAGAACCTATTGAATCATGTTTGGTTTTAGAAAAAGGAGTTGTTGAAATACATTATAAGCAAGGGACTTGCCAGTTTTCTTAATTTGCCAAGTTTTAAATTCCTTCTATTACTCTGACAAGGAGTTAAATGAACACATTTTATGAATTCTGTTTTCTCTTTCAGGGATGTTTTGAATTAAAAAAAAAATAGGTGAAAAAAGCAACAAAAAGGTGTGCAACCAGGCAAACCTGGTTTTAAATTCTAGCTGTACTCCGTCCTCACTCTGCAACCTTCAGTAACTTTCATAAGTTACCTTCAGTAACTGTTGATGCTTGAATTTCCTCATCAATAAAATAGTACTAGCAATACATACCCCGTTAGGTGGTTGGGAGAATTTTTCAGGAGCTAAGATTTATAGTGCACCTACTATTTTTGGCACACAGGGCCCATCCAACGGGCGGTAGCTTGTGGATGTTATTAGTTGAAACACCTCAAATGCAAACAGAAGACAGAGAACCATTTGCTTTATCATTTTCCTTATCCTAGCCTTTTTGCAATCTCTGATGTAGATTCCATGAATCATTATCAGGACTGTCAAGATTCTGGAGCATTCAAAGTAGCAGGATTATATTATTTCTAGAGTATTGGCTTGGCCAGTGACTCCACCAATTTGTTAGAGAACTGAGCCATAGCAACCATAGTGTCTTACTGGACAAACTTCTTTTACATTAACAGGCATTATTTCTTTAGAATATTTTGCTCAGCAGTGGATGCTTTTATCAGCAGTGAATATTTTTACTTTGAGTTCTAGGTTTAGCATTCTGGATTTTTTTTTTAAAGATTTTATTTATTTATTTGACAGAGATAGAGACAGCCAGCGAGAGAGGGAACACAAGCAGGGGGAGTGGGAGAGGAAGAAGCAGGCTCACAGCGGAGGAGCCTGATGTGGGTCGATCCCATAACGCCGGGATCACGCCCTGAGCTGAAGGCAGACGCTTAACCGCTGTGCCACCCAGGCGCCCCAACATTCTGGATTTTTAAAGGAACTATAAACCACCTTAGTGACCACTTTTGGCCTTTTAGAAGCCATGGTTAGACCTCCTCACCTGCTTGTGTTTTCACAAAAGAAAAAGTTTTTAATGAAGGAAGGATTGTATCCTCTTCATATCCTCCTGTAATCATACACCACAAAATATTTATGTCTAGTTATTTTTAACTTTCTATATTACCACATTCATGTACTTTTTTATCAGTTAATGTATTCAATGAGTATTTGGTGAAATATGACATTTCAGGCAATATTCTGGGCTCAGGGATTAGGAATGATCTATATTATCTAAAATTATATAAATATAATTACTCTGTCCTCAAAGAGGTTTCTTCTTTTCTACTAGGATATTCTCAAGTATATCAGGTAATGAGCCCATCATACTGTCTTTAGAGTGATTCCTAAGTGAAGTTAAGGTAGAAGTCTATCTGGTGGTGTTCCCAACACCCTTTTCAAGAGATCCCATCCCAGAATGTTTCTTCCTCTTTGCCCTAATCCTAATCACATGCTTCCAGCCTTTGTGGACCCTCTCCTTATTAAAGTATGCACCTAGGGAAGACCCTTGCATTAGTAGCTCAAATGAGTGGAAATCAATGTGTTAACATCTTCCAGGGTTACCTGTGAAAATAATGTAAAACTGGATACTCCTGTGTGAGGTCCCTGGCTGATTTGCTCTCCCTAAGCCACTGAGAAAATAGTTTCCTCTGTGGCTGGTCCATGTTATTCCGTCCTGAACTTTCTGAGCGCCTCCAGGCTGTGAGTGTGAGTGACCTGTCAATGAGACCCGTGAGTAGGGGCGGAGCTAGAAACAATCTGTATCAACGCAGCTTCTTCTAGGTGCTGTTACTGTAGCGGGACGATGATTTTCTGATGTACCAGGCAACTTCTTTTTTTTTTTTTTTTGGTAACTTTATCTTTTAAAGTGGAGAAAAGTGATTTTCCTATCTGGACAGCTCTGCTGACTAGGTACACATAGGGTAATTACACTTGATAATTTTTTTTTATTCCATTCAATTTCAAAAAGATATTTTGGTATCAATTAATACATTTTAATACCTGTCTCATCCCCTTCTTTTCTAACACTGGTTTGATTTAATTATGTTATTTCTATTTTTCCTAATTGCTTTGTTCTATCCCAACAGTTGGACAACATACACGTCCTTCAGCATTTTGAGCCTCTGGAAAGTATGTATAATTTTGTAGTGTTCAGCAGTATTTGAATCAGGTAGAAATTTGCTTTACCCAATATCTAGTTCCTTAATATTGATCATTTCTTAGTGGTTCAAAGGGAAAAGACTATCTTCTTTTACCCTTCCTTCAAGAAAGTAATAAAGGGAATTATTTTGTATAATTGTATCTATTTATGTATCATACATAAGTTCTTAGACTTGAAAAAGACTTACATTTTATCTGGCCAAACCCCCCCGTTCTGCATATTCATCTTTCATGGAAGAGGGAAAGAAGGAATCAAGAGACTAAATGAATTAGCCAGAGGCCCCACAGTCAGCTAATCAGTGGTAGGGCTGGAAATAGAATCTAAATCTGCTAAGTTCTAGTCCAGTACCCTTGCTTTAGAAGTAAAAAGAAATCACAATAAACATACTGCTTGATCTCAGTTCATCCTCACTAGATTACTGACCTTCACTTTACCACCAGATCTGCACATGCATTTGACCACCACACAGAGCCTCTGAGTTTCCTTGGTTCATTTCCCTGTTTGCAATTATGAATGACCCTAACCATCTCAGTATATTTCTTGAGATGACTACTTTATGGTAAAATGTATAATTTCATTTACATGGTTTTATAATTTAAGTTTTCTAAATTCAGATACTCCAGTAATATAGATTTAGTCTTTGCATTTGTGTGGAAAAGTTTTAAAAATCATTTTGTACCGATCTCCTTAAAAGAAATGTTTTAGATTTTCAAAATTACCAGGTATTTATTGGGTATCTGAATCATTTTGGTGTCCTAATCAATTGTAATATTTCACTTTAAATTTTTAAAAAGCTATTTTGCTTTAAGCCCCTAAGAAATACTAGAAAAGGACTTCTTGAGGCCCATTTTAACTGCTTCTAATTTAAAGTGGCTTTCTCATTTTATTTTTTTAGTGATGACATCTTTTGAAACTAATAATAGATATGATATTAAAAACAACCTGGACCAAATGGTTTACATCGTAACTGAAGACACAGATGACTTCAGAAATGCTTATCGGACACTAAGGCCCTTTGTCCTCCGGGTCACCGACTTTATGGGCCGAGAAATCATGACAATGCAGAGACCTTTCAGATGCACCTGCTGTTGCCTCTGTTGTCCCTCCTCCAGGCAAGAGGTCAGAGAATGCAGGTCTTATCCCTGGTTTCTCCTGATCCAAGTCTTCACAGCACACTTTGTGCTCCTTCCAGAATGACAGTGAGGGGATTTTCACTGGGTCTGCTGGTCAGCATGAAAGAAGGGAGTGGGGAGGAAGGAGGCCACATTGTTTCACCCAAGGAAAATCACAGAGGGCTTTTTCTTGTGGGCTCTTGTCTTCTGGCGGGTCAGGCACAAATTAGGGTATTTATTTGGTGACCACAATTTTGTCACTTGTATTTATTGAATTGGAAATGTATCTGTGACCTAGAACAGAAGTCATGTACATGTGTCCAAATGTACCTACATATCCCCAGGGAAGATGTCCCTAGACATCATTGAATGCTTTTAGAATCGGAAGAGACCTTGGATGACTTTAGACTCCCCATCCCAGTCCACACCTTGCCACAGATAAAGAAGGGGTAGCTCAGAAAGATGAGGTGCCTGATGAGGGTGTTACAGGCCCCCGAGTTCTGAACCTAGAGAGGTGATGTTCTGAGTTACAGTCTGGTTGCTCTCTACAGCCTGCACGGCTCTAGGAAGCTGTTCACTGCAGGGAAATGAAGCAGCCTTAGCGAGAGGTCCACCAGAATTTTGAATTCTAGATATGTCACCTACTTAAATTGTGCAATTTACTTAACTTCTCTGGAGCTCCATGCTCTTGCACATAAACTATGCACAACCTGTACCCCATAGGACTATGGGGATATTTAGAAGACACAGTAAGTGCCAGCACTTAGTAAATGTTAATTTATTTACAACCTTCTCTGTGTTTTGATTTCCTATAAGATGGAGATAATAATAGCCCCTATCACACAGGATTGCTTTGAGGATTAAATAGTAATAAGTAAATGTTAACTCTTCATTACAGTACCTGGCAGATAGCGCAGTGCTCAGAGAATGTTGTTCCCAGGTCTTACTCCTCTCTCATTACTGTTTTTGTAATAACAGCCTGTTATTTGAGATGAATCTTCACTTTTAATCCTGAGTCCTTTTGGATATAGTAGGAATTCTTCATATTCATGAGTTGGATTTTCTTCTCAAATGAATTTTTTAAGTAGTTTACTTGTATACAGTTTTTATTTTTCTTAGCTCTGAGGCCTAAACTTGTATAAGATCTTAATCTTAGGCAGCTATCAAATTTATATGCTTAAGTATATGTGTGAATGTATATATATAAACAATAAATCTTTTTTTTTAAATAATATCTTGATTTGAGGGATCCCTTGGGGGCTCAGTCGGTTAAGCATCTGCCTTCTGCTCAGGTCATGATGCCGGTCTTGGGGTCAAGCCCCACATCGGGTTCTCTGCTCAATGGGGAGCCTGCTTCCCCCTCTCCCTCTGCCTGCTTCTCTGCCCGCTTATGTTCTCTCTCTCTGTCAAATAAATAAATAAAATCTTTTTAAAAAAATATCTTGATTTAACAGTTCATGAAGCTATGTAGTCCTGCCCCATGATGAGACCTAGTGGAAACTCTTGGAAAAGTATATATGACACCAGAAAAGCTACCAGTAGAACTTGAACTCTGACTCTTGTTATTAGTAAATATGAAGATCTTAGTTCTTCACAGAGGAGTATTGTAGAGATGCTTAGCTAAAACAGGGCAGTGGACAATTTTGAAACTCTTTAAAATGGCTTTATGGAGTGCGTGGGTGGTTCAGTCGGTTAAGCATCTGCCTTTGGTTCAGGTCATAATCCTGGGGTCCTGGGATCAAGCCCCACATCGGGCTCCCTGCTTAGCAGGGAGTCTGCTTCTCCTCCTCTCCTCTGCTGCTCCCCTGCTTGCGCTTTCTTGCTCTCTCTGTCAAATAATAAAGTCTTTAAATCAATCAATCAATAAAATGGCTTTATATATTCATTCACACATTCCGTTGTTTTCACAATATTCAGTTCTCAGAATGCCTCTTTTTCCATTTCTCTTACAATTGTCATGTCTGTGATTTAAATCTAAGAAATTACCTTGCTTGCTTTGTCACGAATTGTGCCGGAAGACATGAGACACCTAGAGCAGAGACAAAGAACTTCACTACGGCACAGTAAACAGCATGAGTGGCATGAGCAGTCTGTTGGTGTAGGTCCCCGTGCCCCCAGGTTCTATAGGGTTGACCCAGAGGAGCTCATGCCGATGCTGCACACAGCTGAGCAATAGTGAGCTTGGAGAACTGTCCATTGTATAGTAAGCAGTCACTTTGTTCCAAAGGGAAATGTGACCTCAGCTCTCAAGGCTGTTCTGACCTACAGCCCTAAGAAGGAGCCTGGGTAAGATGGAAGGCTGTCTTCCAGTAACAATTTTCCTAGTCCTTGAAAGACTTAAGAGCACATCTAGGTGGTGTGTATGCGTGTGGGTATCTCTGTAGCTTCCTCCCCTCTGTCACGTCTCCATCTGCAGCTGGAGGTGCAGTGCCCTCCCGGTGTCACCATTGGCTTTGTCGCGGAGCACTGGAACCTGTGCAGGGCGGTGTACAGCCTCCAAAGCGAGAAGAGAGAGAACGTGATGAGAGTACGTGGGCCGTGTTCCACCTACGGCTGTGGTTCTGATTCGGTTTTTGAGGTAAACAAATATAAAAATGACATTTTTACTATTTCTTCTACATGTACTAACAGATCTTAGAATTATTTGGTTTTAGATTATGTTTTTATGTGAATGAATAAAGTAGAATGAGGAAGAGTTATTGGTTGACATCAAATCATTTTCAAATTACTGTTCGTGGATTGCTTACTGTTTTCCAAAGTGCGAGCTATTTTTTTTTATGATTTCAGTGTTTGATAAAGATAAGAAGTAACCATTTAAAACACTAAACCTGAAAGAAGAGACTGGTGGAATCCATTTATTTATTGTTGGTTGTATTTATTTATTTTATTTATTTATTTTTTTGAAGATTTTATTTATTTTGACAGAGACAGCCAGCGAGAGAGGGGAAATCAGGGGGAGTGAGAGAGAAAGAAGCAGGCTCCCAGCAGCTGGGAGCCCGATGTGGGGCTCGATCCCAGGACTCTGGGATCCCAGAGTCCTGGGATCGAGCCCTGAGCCAAAGGCAGATGGTTAACAACTGAGCCATCCAGGCGCCCCTTGGTCATATTTAATTAACCATTTTTACCAAAGATTTGCAGGATTGTCACTCCTGATTAACAGAAATGCCCGACACATCACAGGACATATGGAGCACCCCAGATTGTGTACATTGTTTATTTGCATGGTAGAAGTTGTCTGTGTCCTTATGAGAGAGGATAACACTGATAACATGGATAAAACTCATAACAGGTTATAACATTTTCTCAGGAAAATGCAAAATCTTGTTTTGCCTCTCTTAGTACAAAATGAGTGCTTATTATCCTATGAATCTGACAAAGGCGATGCCTAGAAATATTTCCTGAGCTTCTTAGAGAATCCTTCTTGAATGCCTTATAATTCAGCAAGGCTCATTATCTAAAGTTGCTCATTCAGATATTTCCTATGACACCCAGTAAACTTTTTTTAGTTCTTCAAGCATTGCTTATTTATTAAAAGACCAGTGTAGAGAAATAGAAAATGTAGATAAGCCAAAGTTTAGGGGCGGGTGTATGGGATCATTCCAATCACCAGAAGTTAGTATTTGGGTATTTTCCCTCTGGCAAGTGCCAGAATCCCCCTTTTACAAGCCAAAGCCCTTTGGGATTCTGACATACTTTAAGAAGACAGGGTGGATTTGGCCCACAAAACTTGAGTGATTATTTGAAATTTGTGAAGTACATAAAACTGTTTCCTTACTTTTGCTCATGTGTTTCCCTAGACTGTAGAGACTCCTTTCCAATCCCCAGTTCCCACCCTTCACTATGTGATAAAGAATTTCAGAATCAATTCAATCATACGTCCCTAATAACTCATTTGAGGATGAAGAAAGAACTCCAATCCGAGAACTGTCAGATATACTGCAGCTCAGTTATAAACCAGTTTCAAGGCACTTAAGCCTTCTTGGCCGTAATTCCCTATTACTTTACAGTAATGTATTACTTTATAGTAATTAAATTACAGTAGTGTAATTATTACTATATTAATTTCCTGTTCTGTATTTATGTTATCGCAGTGCAAACTGCTTATAAGTAGAGGAATGAAATATGAAATGAAATATGTATTATATATGTATTATAATATGTATAATATTTTTCAATCATCATAAAGTCACATTCTTATCTTTCTAGGTCAAATCCCTTGATGGCATGTCCAACATCGGCAGTATTATTAGGAAGTGGAACGGTCTGTTATCAGCAATGGGTGATGCTGACCACTTTGAAATTCACTTCCCGTTAGACCTGGATGTGAAGATGAAAGCCATGATTTTTGGAGCTTGCTTCCTCATTGTAAGTCTTTTGCTTCTGAGTTGTCTTGAGAGAAGCACTCTTTATGATGAGACGCAGTGTGGTGTAATAGAAAGGCAGTAACAATTTCTGTCTACCACTTACTAGTTACATGTTTTACAAAGTGGTTAGCACTTCCAGGCCTCGTTTTCCTTACCAAAATGGAGATAAAAATACTTATATTTTTCAGGGCAATGAACACGAGCCCTCATATGAATAAAGGGGCCAGAAGAGTACTTGGAGATATTGGGCATCCAGCGGGTGTACTTGTCCTCATTGCATGTTGTTTGTCTTTGCCATGACTTAAAGATGCCTATCCTAGGACTTCTTAATGAAGTAAATAACTCTAAAGCTGATGTCCTTTCCCTCCACCCTCCTGCCTCTCTGTCACTGGACTCCTTGGTGCCGTATCTTCCTTAGATTTGTTAGGTAGAGTTCCCTTGCTGTATTAATGACTGATCAGTGGTTAATATTCATAAGTAAGGCACAGACATAAAATGGATATATTTACCTTAAAATGTAGCTAACATATTGCAATTGGCATATTTAACATATTTAATATTGATTGTCAAGTTTTTTTTCCTTTTAACAACGAAAATTTAGTTAATCGGTACCCCCAGATGGAAATGTTACTGGCTACCAACAGTTCTAAGTCTGTAATTTCTGGTCTTCATGTCAGGTCTTCTTCATAAAGGTTTTATTAGATTTATTTATTCTTAACTAGAATGATGATCACCTGGTAAATTATAAAGGGTAATACTCTATGCATTGCATCTAATTATGTATGTATCTATATACGTACAGTTATCTTTCTATATATATTATATATGTATGTATAATTCTTTTTTCTAATTTCAGGACTTCATGTATTTTGAAAGATCTCCACCACAAAATTCATCAAGATAAATGGACACAGCAAATCAGCAATAATGGCTAATAAAAATTAGAAAAGTTGGATGGGGCTTACAATCCCCTGAATTATTTGCAAATATATGTGCCTGCTTTTGCAGATTATTTTCACTGGGTATTAGCTCTAACAGGCTAAGAGTGTAAGGGCAGTACAACCTAAACATGTTTCAATTGATTATCTGCCCATTTGTCCTCTTGGTAGACTAGGAGTTCACCTTGAAAAAGCTATGACTCATTAACCAAGTAAACACCTTACAATGAGTTTCAAAATGCTTTACCATGACATAAGGGAAAACAAATCCCAGAGATTTCACATTAGTAGGTCATGAAATGGTGAGCTTTTTAGAGCTTTTTAGAGCAGTCTTGGAGATAGAGTAATAGAGCTTTTGTCCATAACCCCGTCCTACCTCTCGCACCTCTTGTCCTGTTACTGAAGACAAATTTAATTCCAGGTGAAAAGAATGATACTCTTAATCTTTAAAAACAAAAAGGAAAGCAGACTGCATGTTTATTGTACAAGGAAAAATTTACTTGTGCCTATGTATCAAAACTTTGTTTTGCAAGTTTCTAAGTTTCCATGGAAATTTTGATTTTATTACTAAATAAAACTTTTTTTTTTAATCATAGGGTTTATATTTTCCATGCATACTCCCTCATTCACTAGCATGGTCAGTCAGGACCTGCTTGTATATGGAGTCAGGGTCAGACTATCAGGAACAGAGGTAACATGGACCACAGCCAGTCTAGATCTCTGAGTAATTTAGAGAATTACTCAGATGAGAAATTTAAGCTCCCTTATAAGGAGCTTGCATTTAATCCATTTAATTTTTCTTGGTCACAGATGCCTTATATTTAAAATATGTTTGGCCAGATCTCTAAGATTGCCTTTGAACCTTCATATCTCATTCGATGTGACACAGAGAAGATAATTGGGTTTTTTTACCTTTCAGAAAGATCCCTGACAATTACCGTGTTTTTCTAATAGCTGGAGTTAGTTTTGTTTCTAAATTTTGAAATGTGACATTCTGTGTAGCACTTTGTAAAAGCAAAACCTACAAATCTTCACATTGTTTAATATTTCTTAGCTGCTTTTTATTTGATGATAGATAAATCTATATCTATGCAAAGAAAATAATAAAACACAGCAAACACAGCAAGCATATATTACTTCTGTGTGAACTACAGTTTAACAGTAAAATTATGTAGGAGCACCATAGTTAAAATACAAATGTACTTGTTTTTATTAGCTAGTTAAGAGCATAGTGTATTAGTGAATAGACTCTGATGAATCAGCCTGCCTCTTTTGCACTCTACCTTCCTATCTGGACATGGACTGTGTTCTTTCAACACAGCCAGTATGTTGAATGAAATGTATTTTCCTTGTTAAGTGAAACGAGCCTGAGTGTTCTTAGATGGAATTACTGAGAGATGAGGGCCTTTGCCCGTAGTTCCTCTTGAAGTCAAAGAAAGGTGCTTCATTTTAAAATTATATTTATCTTTTCATGGTAAAGTTGTTTTACTCAGTTTCTGATAATTTTTATTTTTAGGTGATACTAGCTTTTTTTAAAAAAAATGTAAAACTGCTGCTTTCTAAAAAAAATAATTACCTTATATTTGAAAATATAATTGCAGTCTTATATATATTATTTCTTATAATAATGTTTGACATTTTATATATGAAATCAGACAAATAGTATAGACAAAGTTTATCTATATAAACCTCCTTTTTACTTGCCTATATCCTTACATCCCAAGACATGCTGCATAATACTAAAAAAAAAATTATTTTTAACATAAAACATTTTAAATTTGTTTAAAGTTTTTATAGTATTAAGTTGTCTCTTACAGTTATAATTCCACTTTTTTTATAAGTAATACTTTGTGTCTTGGAGCGCCTGGGTGGCTCAGTTGGTTAAGCGTCTGCCTTCGGCTTAGGTCATGATCCCAGAGTCCTGGGATCGAGCCCCACATTGGGTTCCTTGCTCAGTGGGGAGCCTGCTTCTCCCTCTGCCTGCTGCTCCCCCTGCTTGTGCTCTCTAGTTCTCTCTCTTTCTGACAAATAAATAAAATCTTTAAAACAAAAAGTAATGCTATGGTCTTTTATTTTTATACTACAGTTCATATTGTAATTTCTATATTCCTTAATGGTATTTCATTGTGTAAAATTGATCAAATTCACTAAAAACAAAAGCTACTCTGAAATTTGTGTGTTTTCATGCTTCATCTATTGTTTTTGGCTTTTAAATAAATATATGGTTTATAGTAAAATAGTTTTATTTTTTGATTTGTGATTGAGTCTTTGCTATAGACTGAATGCTTGTACCCCTCCCCCCACCCCAAACTTATGAATTACCCCAACGTGATGATGTTTGGTCGGTGTTAGGTCATGTTGGTGGAGCCCTCCCTCACGAACGGGATTAGTATCCTTATAATCTGCCAGCACCTTGATCTTGGATTTCCCAGCTTCCAGAACTGTGAGAGAGAAATATTTGTTGTTTAAGCCACCCAGTCCACAGGATTGTTGTCCAAACGGATTAAGGCAGAAATTGGTACTGAGAAGTGGGGGTGCTGCTGTAAGAAATACCTAAAAATGTGGAAGCAGCATTGGAACTGGGTGATGGGTAGAAGCTGGAAGCGTTTTGAGTTGCATTTTAGAAAAAGCCTAGATATTTTAACAGAACATTAAAGGTGATTCTGGTGAGAGCTCAGAAAGAAAAGAGAGCTGAAGAGAGTAGAGAAAGCCCTGATGTTCTTAGAGAATAGCTAAGTAATCCTGAACAGGAGGTTGGTAGAAATATGAGTGGTAAAAGCCATTCTAATGAGGCCTCAGATGAAATTGACGAACACGTTATTGGAAACTTGAGGAGAGGCCCTCTTTATTATAATGTGGCAAAGAACCTGGCTGAATTATGTTCATGTTCTTGTGTTTTGTGGAACATAGCATTTACAAGTGAGGAAAGTAGATGTTTAGTGGAAGCAAGTTCTAAGCTGGGTGTTGAAGATGCAGTTAGGCTTCCTCTGACTTCTAGTAAAATGCAAGCAGTAAGAAGTAACTTAAAGACAGAATTGTTAAGCAAAAGGAAGCAGAACATAAAGACTTGGAAAATTTTCAGCTTATCCATATAGGAAAAATGAGAACACTGAGGGTGTGGCCAAGGTACTGATAAGGAGGTCAGTATGAGTGAGCTTCTGAACAGAAGCCAGGAGACTATTCTCCAGGATAATGGAAGAATGACCCTGAAGGCAAATCAGTGGTCAACAGAGCCACTACTCCCATTACAGGACTGTATTGCAAGGCCTTAGGGGGCTGAGTGGTTCAAAGGAAGGGCCTTCAATACCTGTGGAACCTTCTTGCACGCTACCTGGCTCTACCTCACATGGGGAGCTCTGCTCTCTGCGATCTCTTGCCGCGCTCTTCTGCCACCCCAGCTGTGCCTCTTGTGGGCCCTGGTATGGCATGGCCACCTCTCCGGAGGGTGCGGGTCCATGTGGCCCAATCTCTTTTGATGTTCATAGTTCATAGGTCAAGGGGGCATGGCTGCCTTCACCTAGATCTCAAAGAACAGGGCTATCTGGGAGAGCCTCAGTCTTTGAACCCCAGTCCTGGAGATCCACAGGGCCCAGGCAGAGAGTCTCTGCAGGGAAGTCCATTCTGCTGAGCCCTGTGGGTAACATGGGCATCCCAATGGGTCCAAAAGACAGAGCATTCATTGAGTCAACAATAATTCTTGAGCCTTAAGATTTAATGTTGTTTGTGCTGTTTGGTCTTGGACTTACCTGGGATCTGTCACTCCTTTCTTCTTTCCTATTTCACTCTTTGGGAATGGGAATGTCTGTCTTGTGCCTGTCCCACCATTTTATCTTGGAAACCCATAATTTGTTTGGTTTTGTAGCTTCATAGATGGAGAGAACTTTGCCTCAGGATGACTCATACCTTGAGGCTTACACATACCTGATTTAGATGCAACTTTGGACTTTCAGACTTTTGATGCTGGAACTAGTTAAGACTTTTTGACTGTTAGAATAAAATGAATTTATTTTGCATGTGAGAAGGACATGAATTTTGTCCTGACCAGGGGTGGAATGCCATCGACTGAATGTTTGTATCCCCTTAAATTAATATGTTGAAATCTAATCCCCTAATGTGATGTATTTAGAGGTGAGACTTTGGGGGTAATTAGAACGTGAGGATGGAGCCCTTATGAATGGATTGGTACCTTTATTAAAGAGAAGGCAAGGAGCTCCCTCTGCCACGTGAGGACACAGTGAGAAGATAGCCATCTATGAGCCAGGAAGTGGGCTCTTACCAGACACAATATCTGCTGGGCCTTGATCCTGGACTTTTAGAACTGCAAGAAATAAATTTGTTGTTTATAAGTCATCTAGTCTATGGTATTTTTGTTATAGCAGCCAAAATAGACTAAGACAGTTTTTTTTAACACTTTTCTTCAAAGGGATTTTTGAAGGTATTTCTTATTATCAATCGGGTTCCTTCAGGATCCTTGTTTTCTTATGTAAGTTTAATTCCAATAAAGTCATTTTTGTAGTGTTTTATAGTAGTGACTGGCTTTCTGATATAACCAAGTTATTTATAAATGCTTATTTCTCTTACACTTACTTAAGGCACCTTTAAATTTTAAGTATGATTTCAATAGCAGTATTTCATGCAGGAAAGCTGCCAGAATTTATGACTGTCAGTAAAGGATGCATTTTAAGACAATTTTAATGACCAGATTTCCCAAAAATTATACAAAAAGCTGGTTACCAGACTAGTTGAATTTTTCAACCAACTGGATGTTAAATCAAGTTCAAGTATAGAATGAGCAGTGATTCCAGGGAATGACATCCTGCTCTGCTGGGACAGCTGGCTACTTTTTAGTACCTGCTGCCCCCCCCCAGTGTTTAAGGTCTAATTTAACTTATATTGAAAGATGCAAACTTGAAAAATCTATAGGTGTGTATTTAATAAGCTAATACCAAATTCAACGTTTTGGCTAGTGAGAACTAACATTGAAAATGGATCTTTCCCATAATTTTGTTGACCCTCTCAGAAACTGTTTCCCATTTATTTGCCTTTAGACATCTTTAACTGTTAATCCCAAAAAAGAGAAAAACAGAATTATACGTTCATGATAATGCTTAGCATGGTTAATAATAGCACCTGATAGGCATTCACTCAGTAGCCCAATGAATAGCAATGCAATCAGTGGCTATATTTTTGAAATATTTATTATAGTACCCAGTAAAAAGTTTCACCCTTTAAAAAATACACTCCTCTCTCCACTATTTCATTCTATTAATAATTACTCTATTGAATATCTTCTAAATTCAGGCATTGAAATATTCCTGAAGGCAGAGGGAAAAGCAATGGTAAAAAATACATAATTACTACCTTCAGGTGTTCACCGGCTGATGGATGAGAGAGACTTTTAAACAAAGTGCACATTTTTGAGGACCACATGGACATGTGTTCAATGGGATGTTGGCACATTCAGTAGAGACCGTGTCACTCGCACCATCTCAGGTGCTATATATATATATATTTTTTTTTTTAAGATTTTATTTATTTATTTATTTGACAGAGAGACAGCCAGTGAGAGAGGGAACACAAGCAGGGGGAGTGGGAAGAGGAAGAAGCAGGCTCATAGCAGAGGAGCCTGATGTGGGCCTCGATCCCATAACGCCAGGATCACGCCCTGAGCCAAAGGCAGACGCTTAACCGCTGTGCCACCCAGGCGCCCCTATATAATATATTTCTATCCCGTTTAATCGATAGTTTAGGCTGGCTGGTTGTGTCATTTGCCCAGGTACACTTCCTGGCAGTGCTGGAGGTGAATAAGATGGATTTTACAGTCCCGTCTGCAAGCTGAATACATGGTAAATACAATGGAAAAGGTCAGTTTAGCAAATTTTCATCAAGGAAAGCAGGGATTGTTTATTACAGTTAAACACAGAGCCCAAGAGAGTGGTACATCTGAGATCCTCAACAAATATTTGTTGCATGAGTGAAAATAGTTCTAGTATGTGTATGACACTGTGCTAGGTGTTACAGGAGACAGAAATGAGAAGGTAGTCCTCTATCCCTCAGCAAGGATAAAGCAAGTAAGTATGCAATTGCAGCACAAATTTAAAGAATTACTGCACAAACTAAAAATTATTTTGTTTGAAAATATATATTACTTGATTGTCACAACTGCATCATGAGATAAACATCAATACCATTTTTTCAAAGGAAGAAACAAACTTCATCAAGAGGTAATAGCAAAAGATGGGGTGCTAAGGAATGTCCTCTCCCCTGTTGTAATTGCAATGAAGGAAAATTGAAATGCTGGATAAAAGGTGAGAAACAAACAGCTCCTGGAAGATAGAGAGCACAGCGTGTGGAAGAGCACGTAGAGTTGCCCAGTCTCAAAGTCCGACCAGAAATCTGATCACGCAGCCTAATCACCTCACTCCATTTTCCAGTTGTCCAGAGTGGATTGGTGGTGAGTACGCGAGGGTGTGGAAGAGGTGGGGTAGGTGCTAAGGTTGGGGTGGTGGTGGAGCCTCTTCATATAATATCTAAACAAAAAGTAAACAGCAAATTCTAAAACATTCTGTAACTAGCTAGCTTAATGGTCACCCATTAAATTTTCTTGCAGTTCGTTCTGCTGCTTATCAACAAGGGAGCCAGTCATATGAACTCATATAACTTGAGATGTGTAGTTGCTGGGCTTACCTCAAGATTCAATTCTAGGGTAGATGAATATGCATCTGGGCACATATGGAGGAAAAACAGCCTAATCATGAGACAGGTGGTATAATGTGATCAACTAACTATGATGATGGTAGTGATGACGACGACAATGACGGTAGCAGCTAACTCTTTCCAACGCTTCCTGTACTCCAGGTACCACACTGGTTGTACAGACTTTCTATATACTAACTCATTCAATTCTCATAATCCTGTGATATAGATTACTATAATAATCCCAACTTTACAAATGAAAAAGGGGGGGGAGGGGGAGATTAAGGTATCTTGCACAAAGGAACCCAGCTAGCTTACGTCCACAAAGCCATTATTTGAAGGTGGCTCCAGAGGCTACAATCTAAACCACTGTGCCTTGTGCTTCTTTAATCTCTGTGTCATATGTGGTTTTTCATTGTGTGTTCACTCAGAAATACAGGGAAACAGAAATAGGGGAAGACGGTGGTGTGTTACCTCATGCGTTCTCTCAAGTTGAGGATTATGGTCGGAAGCCCCTGAGGCCCTGAGGGGTTTTGTCTGAGGGTATGTTCTCTCCTAGAGGTATGCTTTTGCTTCTACTAGTATCCCAGTGGTATTTCCGACTGAAGACCACTTTTATGCTATTCTGTCAGTTTGGTGCTTCCCAACTTGTGTATGCATTTTAAATAGGAAAACCAAAACAATGAGGATAAGTCTTGGTTACAGATTCTCAGTGAGCAATTTTTTCTATACCTATAGCACAAACCCAAACAGTCAAACTTTCTCTTGAGCTCTGTTTGCCAGTGGGGAATTGTTTTCTCGTTCACACTTTACACTGGACGTGCGTCTTTGAAAGTTCCCATTTTATTGGTAGTCTGTTCAATACTACGCCTTTGCTTAAGCCCGTGGCTCATCTCCTGTCTCATCTTAGGAGGTGAAATCTAAACCACGGCCACTAAAGGTTGGTAACTCCTCTCTGGGATGTCAGAGAAAGTGTCAGCCTGTGTTTAATAGTCAGATTGTGCCTGATTTTGACCTCTGCTAAATTCTCTTGCCCTCTTAGGAGCTACACTTTGCATTTGCATAGCTTTTGGATACACTTTGGCTAGACTTTTTGGTATGCTATTGCAAAAGCATTTTAAGATGATCTCGGCAACATTGCCAGCAATGAAACTGATATATATATATATATTTTTTTTAAGAGCACACAATTTTATATAAAATAAAATATTCAGGAGATAATGCTTTAGGGGCGCCTGGGTGGCACAGCGGTTAAGCGTCTGCCTTCAGCTCAGGGCGTGATCCCGGCGTTGCGGGATCGAGCCCCACATCAGGCTCTTCTGCTATGAGCCTGCTTCTTCCTCTCCCACTCCCTCTGCTTATGTTCCCTCTCTCGCTGGCTGTCTCTATCTCTGTCAAATAAATAAATAAAATTAAAAAAAAAAAGAGATAATGCTTTAACATAAATACAAAATTTAAAACAATTTTGAACTTTTATATTATTACTATTTGTTAGACCTAATCTACAACTAGATTTTTGTGTTCTATTCAAAATGATGTATATTAATTATCTATCATATTATTGAATTCCAGGTTCTCTTAAAATATGTTTAATTTTTCTAATACTGTTGTTAGATAAAAAGATTCATCTAAAATGGTACCACCTCTTCCGCAATCCAGGCTCAGATGAATTTATTTTGGAA
>NC_048223.1:3651364-3651965 GCF_002007445.2 Ailuropoda melanoleuca
AGGCCCAGGCCTCGCAAAGGTCATACCCCCCATCCTTCCACACCCCTGTTTGCTAGAGTCTGGCTCTGGCTATCTGGGGGGCTGTCTCAGGAGCAGACTGGGGGGCAGGGGCTGGCTCCAGATGAATGAATGAATGTATGATGAATGGGTGGGGCCTCCTGTTGGCAGGCGCTAGGGACTGTCCCTGGATCATCGCCCTTTCAGGAAGGCACTTCCCGCCCGCCTCCTGGATGGGAGTAGTAAACTTCACTTTTCTGCAGCACCCGCCCCAGACCTAGAAGCCAGAAGGCAGTCCCAGCACAAGGACTTGGCTTAGCCTCCCCACCCCCTCAACCCCCACCCACCCACACACAAGATGGGCTACTGCCTTGAGAAGGAAGTGTCCTCGTGCACTGAAATGAAGTTCTCAGACAAGAGTCTAAGCAGCTGAGCAGGGCTGCCTCTGCAAGGGACAGCAGCAGCAGCTGAATCCTGCATGTAGTTGTTTTTTTTATCAGAAAAGCGAGGACAGATGCCTCAAAGCATGGGAAAGGAGTACAAAGGGATGGCAAGTATCTTGAAGCAGGCTTGCATTCTCCCCCAAGCATAGGCTCGCAGGGAG